>NC_081560.1:122372522-122401028 GCF_022355385.1 Mustela nigripes | reverse complement strand
CTCGCCAGCATCTGTCATTTCCTGACTTGTTAATTTTAGCCATTTTGACTGGTGTGAGGTGATATCTCATTGTGATTTTGATTTGTATTTCCCTGATACCAAATAATGTGGAGCACTTTTTCATATGTCTGTTGGCCATCTGGATGTCTTCTTTGCAGAAGTGTCTGTTCATATCTTCTGCCTATTTCTTGATTGAATTATTTGTTCTTTGAGTGTTGAGTTTGCTAAGTTCTTTATAGATTTTGGACACTAGCCCTTTATCTGATATGTCGTTTGCAAATATCTTCTCCCATTCTTTCAGTTGTCTTTTGGTTTTGTTAACTGTTTCCTTTGCAGTGCAAAAGTTTTTGATTTTGATTAAATCCCAATAGTTCATTTTTGTCCTAGCTTCCCTTGCCTTTGGTGATGTTCCTAGGAAGATGTTGCTGTGGCTGAAGTCAAAGAGGTTGCTGCCTGTGTTCTCCTCAAGGATTTTGATGGATTCCTTTCTCAAATTGAGGTCCTTTATCCACTTTGAGTCTATTTTCATGAGTGGTTTAAGGAAATGGTCCAATTTCATTTTTCTGCATGTAACTGTCCAATTTTCCCAACACCATTTATTGGAGAGGCTGTCTTATTTCCATTGGACGTTCTTTCCTGCTTTGTAGAAGATTAGTTGATCATAGAGTTGAGGGTCTATTTCTGGGCTCTCTATTCTGTTCCATGGATCTATGTGTCTGTTTTTGTGCCAGTACTATGCTGTCTTGATTATGACAGCTTTGTAATAGAGCTTGAAGTCTGGAATTGTGATGCCACCAACTTTGGCTTTCTTTTTCAATATTCCTTTGGATATTTGTGGTCTTTTCTGGTTTCATATAAATTTTAGGATTATTTGTTCCATTTCTTTGAAGAAAATGGATGGTATTTAATAAGGATTGCATTAAATGTGTAGATTGCTTTAGGTAGCATAGACATTTTCACAATATTTGTTCTTCCAATCCATGAGCATGGAACATTTTTCCATTTTCTTTGTGTCTTCCTCAATTTCTTTCATGAGTACTTTATAGTTTTCTGAGTATAGATTCTTAGCCTCTTTGGTTAGGTTTATTCCTAGGTATCTTATAGTTTTGGGTGCAATTGTAAATGGGGTTGACTCCTTAATTTCTCTTTCTTCTGTCTTGTTGTTGGTGTAGAGAAATGCAACTGATTTCTGTGCATTGATTTTATATCCTGACACTTTACTGAATTCCTGGACAAGTTCTAGCAGTTTTGGAGTGGAGTCTTTTGGGTTTTCCACATATAGTATCACATCATCTGCGAAGAGTGATAGTTTGACTTCTTCTTTGCCGATTTGGATGCCTTTAATTTCCCTTTATTGTCTGATTGCTGAGGCTAGGACTTCTAGTACTATGTTGAGTAGCAGTGGTGTTAATGGACATCCCTGCCGTGTTCCTGACCTTAGCAGAGGCTTTAGTAATTTTAAAATTAGGACCCATCTGGTGGTTTTCATCTTCAAGGCTGTTAAATAGAACCAAATAGTTTGACTCAGAAGCAAAAGAAAAGGACACATTACAGGAACATAGTACTAAAAACTAAGCCAGTGAGAAGGAAGTCAAGTTGGTTAAGGACCCATGAAGAAACTCAATGTTGCTCTTTTGTTACTTAGAAAGATAGTATTGCTTTCCTTTAAATTTTTCTTAATAAATATTTTTAACTATTTGTGTGTGTGTGTGTGTGTGTGTGTGTATTTTTAAATTTTAGATCCTACTTTCTGTTTCTTTGTGTTATTACATTTTTTGAAAAAAAAAAATAGTTTGGGGCTGTCATTAGTAAATAATGATAGCAGGACTTTTCTCCAGGTTTAGAAAGAGGCCTCCATGTCCCTTGAAACCTTCTGAGCCTGTAATGCAATGAACACAGCTTTCAGACTTGCCACATCTATGGCCAGTTTATAACCTGAAGCTAATCAGTGTGACCTTTCCTCCACAGAAGAGAGATCATAGCAACTATGTTAGAGACTGTCCTGAAGACAGGTTGAGAAAATGTACGTTTCAGCACTTTGAAGCCTCCACAGATATTGAGTCAAAAATTTGCATTTTAATCTCACTCTGTTTGATGCACCAAGCATCATTTATTTAATCCATTCACTTATTTAATCCTCAAGACAAATTTCTGGGGTAGTTCCTGTTTTAGCTTCATGTTAATATTGAGGAAGGTGAGATAGAGATGCTGTCTGATTTGCTCAAAATCATGTAACTGGTAATTTGAATAACTTGAATTTATAAAGAAACTTGAGGACATTTAGGTGGCTCAGTTGTTAAACATCTGCCTTTGGCTCAGGCCAAGACCCCAGGGTCCTGGGATCAAGCAATGCATTGGGCTCCCTCCTCGGCGGGAGGCCTGTTTCTCCCTCTCCCACTCCCCCAGCTTGTGTTCCCTCTCTCGCTGTGTCTCTCTCTGTCAAATAAATAAATAAAATCTTTAAAAAAATAAGAATAACTTGAATTTATAACTCTAATCCAGTGCTCTTACATATGTTCACACCGGTCAGCTGTAAGTATGGTTTCTTACGTTCTTTTAATATTTAATACTGGGCTCTTCTTTGAGCTA
This sequence comes from Mustela nigripes, assembly GCF_022355385.1. NCBI lineage: Eukaryota > Metazoa > Chordata > Mammalia > Carnivora > Mustelidae > Mustela > Mustela nigripes. Next base: position 122,398,439 of record NC_081560.1, on the reverse strand, counting down.
TCTGTGCCTAGAAGTTACAAAAGCAGAGGCCGAATCTATTGCCAGCCAGGGAGAAAAAGCTGTGTGAGGGCCAGGTAAAAAGAAGGTTCCTTTTTGTCTGTCTGTGTGTTTGTCTTAGATAAGGAAACAGAAAAATAGCTCCCATTCTTAAATGTGTGTGATCTAGTGTAGTGACCTTGGAAACTTAAGAACTATGTATCCTATGAATAAATAATTTTTAAAAATGGGCTTGCATTTTTAATACAAGTTTAAAATAAATTATGTACATTTATATATGTTACTGTACAAGTACACTTTATAAAACAGAAAGATGGATGAAATAAAATCCATGTAAAGGTGGGATGAACATATTTCCTTGGTACATTCTTATGAGTCTTACCACAAGTCATCTAAGGAGAGAGAATCCTGGGCAGGAGTGGTAAACCGAAGGCTTTCAGAGAATAATATGGCCCACCAGAAGCACTTGGTTATAAAAAGGGGTTGACAGTCATCTAAACGCTGGGCCATCTCACATGGAAGTGTGGATTTCTATGATATCCTGGAAACTTAGAAGACTTGGCAACACTGGTTTACATTCCTACCCAACGGCCATTGACAGAAATTGGCCCCAGTTGGCCTCACAGCCTTGCCATCCCCATGGCTCCTTTGCACTCATTCCCTGTTTCGTCTTCTTGCCTCCGTAGGCACTTGAGCAGAGAACCCCTGAATGAGAGAAGCAGAGTTCCTGTCCCTGTTCTACCATGATCTGTAACCAGGGTCACTTTGAGCAAGTCCGTGTGAATGATTTCTTCAATTTACCTGGAAACTCAGCACATCATTCTTTGAATAAGACTTCTTGGTGCACTTACTGGCCACTAATATCTCACTCAGTTTCTTTGCTTGCTGCAGGACTGCAAAGAAAAGCAAAGGGATGAAAATGAAATGTGTCCCAATGCATTGCAAGACAGATGTGGTGAAAATGCATGGTCTATCTTTGGTCTTATTTGGCATAGTCAATCTCCTTTTGCTCTGCCAGAAAGCAATTTCTACTGTAATGAGGGTTTTATTTTCTCTTTGATTGTATAAAACAGAGGCCCATTGAAATTTTCATGTAGGACATTGACAACTAGAGTGCCAGCTTAAATTGTCATAAAACAACACACACTTGGGGCACCTGGAGGACTCAGTTGGTTAGGCCACTGAATCTTGGTTTTGGCTCAGGTCATGGTCTCAAGGTCATGTGGTCGAGCCCCATGTCAGAAGGGAGTCCGCTTGGGATTCTCTCCCTCTGCCGCTCCCACTATTCGTGTACTCTCTCTAAATAAATTTTTTTTTAATTTTATTTATTTATTTGACAGAGAGATCACAAGCAGGCAGAGAGGCAGGCAGAGAGAGAGAAGGAAGCAGGCTCCCCACTGAGTGGAGAGCCCGATGCGGGGCTCGATCCCAGGACCCTGAGATCATGACCTGAGCCAAAGGCAGAGGCTTTAACCCACTGAGCCACCCAGGCGCCCCTCTAAATAAACTTTTAAAAAACAAAACAATGTATACTTTTTCATTGAACTAGGCTATAGACCACATAAATTTAGTATCTTAAACTGTTTAACTTTTGCTACACTCATGGGGTCTCAGTGTTTAACAGGGCATGGTTCTGGCATCATCAGTATGTCAGCTTTGCAACTTACTTGCTTAGAGTCACAGAAAATATTTGCTTCCTTAGAGATTGATTGTCTGCAAATCCCTGTGGGAAAGAGTTACAGGGCATTACAAAGGTGTGTTACTTTGTTAATGGAGAGTATGGCACAGGTTATTGCCTATGAAGTCATTAAGGGTTTTCTGTGCTGTGACAGCTGTGTTTACCTATCACAGATCAATGAACTTTTCCCATGTTTCCTTCCCTCTCCTGTTATTTCAGATCAGCCTTGAGTAGAATTCAACAAAAGATGCTACAACGGCTTTATCTCTGGAAACTGTTAGCTTCAGGGACTGTCCTCACAGCGTTCTTCACAATCTGCTTCGGCCAATATGACGACGGTAAGTCTGCTTGTAGTCTGCTTGGAGTGTTGGCTGCGTTTCTGGTATTAGATGCAGAATGAATCATAACACCACAGTGAATAATGCTCATTTGTAGTTCATTTTTAAAGGTTAGTGGCTGTGTGTAAAATTTACTTTAATTAAAATAATCCTACAAAAGTGGCCTCTGGATGCACCTTGTTTCTTAATAAGGATTATGGTTTGATAGAAAATCCAGAGCAAGGCCTCCCTTTGAACACTTACTCATTATCACTAAGCAAAGGTGTGATTGCTATGGGGAAAAACAACAACAACATTAAATACTATTTACTAACCCTTGCATAGACAGAAGCAATGGTTCAGATAAAGTTTAAGAATACAAAATACACCAAAATTTCCTATAAGATAAGGTCTCTGAAAAGGTCAAAAGTAAACATGTTAGGTGATTTTACTGTTAGCACTTATAACTGGGTATTATGTTATTTCATCTAGCATCATTTTATTTGGAAAGAAAAAAAAATGGTAAAAGATTTGACATTAGAGTTTGTAAGATATTTCCTAACAGTAATTCAGGCACTTTAGAAAGAAATGTTAGTCATCAGGCTCCTAATGGACCATTTAACACATTCTGTCTGCAGGGTCCTGAATGTGCATATCCTGGGTACTTGAATATTAGAGGGATTTTTCTTTGAATACCATGTAATAAGAGTTAGGATATACATAATACTTTAGGTTCAATAGAAGGAAGAAAGGGACAAATGTGTCCACTGTGTAGAAAATTGAGTTTTATTTTTCCTTTGCATTGTTTTTACCCTACCTTTGTTCAGTGTTTGGGGTTCCCAGCCAGAGGCAAGCAGACCCTCTTACCCCTGTTACCCTGTTAGCTGGTTGCACTTACTGGCAGCAAAGAATGGGATCAATATTAGTTGTTATGCTTTGCTTGGCTAAAATGAATGATCTGAAGATAGATGAATCGATTTGTTTTTATAACAAACAATATTCAAATTGCACCCATATTAAGACATTCTTACTCCCTGGAAGTAGTAGTTTCTTTCTATTTTCTATTTTTCATAATTAGAAAAATACAACTCTTTGGAGACTTGCAGAATAATTAGCAACAGCAACTTATTTTCATATAGTCAATAGCCTAATTCCTTGAAAAGTGTTGCTAATTAGCACATTGTTTGCTTTAAGTGTGTCTGAGCTCAGTGCTCATATTGTTGCCATTTCTGGTGACCGCAAATCTACATTCTAAATAAAATGTTTAAGTGTCATAATAAATAAATAAGGTAACTGCTACTTTTTTTTAAAGATTTTATTTATTTGTCAGAGAGAGGAGTGAGAGTGAGCACAAGCAGACAGGGTGGTAGGCAGAGGCAGAGGAAGAAGCGGGCTCCCTTCCAAGCAAGGAGCTCCATGTAGGACTCGATCCCAGGATGCTGGGATCATGACCTGAGCTGAAGGCAGCCGCCCAACCAACTGAGCCACCCAGGCGTCCCGGTAACTGCTACTTTGAAGCAAAAATAAAAATCAATGAAACTTAGAACAGCATGACTTTCTATTAAAAGGATGTATTTTAAATTTGCCCCAGGGAGGGAGGCTGGTGGCTCAGTGGGTTAAACATTCTGCCTTCTGCTCTGGTCATGATCTCACAGTTCTGGGATGGAGCCTTGTGTCAAGCTCCCTGCTTAGGGGAAGTCTACTTCTCCTTCTGCCTCCCCTCGCCACCTCTGCTTATACTGTCTCTCTCTCTCTCCTCCCCCCCTTGCCTTTCAGATAAATAAAATCTTTTAAAAAAAGGAAGAAAAAATAATTTTGCCTCAGGAATAGATGACAAATCTGTATTGATTGTTTTCTGTGTCATAAGGCATTCTATTTTTATTCATATTTAGTGTTCACACTGAATGGGGAAAATTTCACTGTCACTGCTCACATTAGAAAGGCACAGGCCCGGTACTTTTCAGCTATGTAATTTAGGTTATCAGAGGAAATGACTCCTGGTTTAACTTGGAATGCTGTAGATTGGTTTCCTTAATAAGCTCATTTGCTCTTGCTAAGTGTGTTCACATAGACTCCAAAATAAGATCAGGTAACTGCTGGCCACCATATCATTTACTTTCTGAAGCGATGTGCAGCCTCACACCTGCCGCCTTCCTGCCTGCAGGAGGCCTGCCCCTGGGGGACTGAAGTCGGGATGGCCCCCTGCAGCCCTTGTGAGACCCCTGCTCAGCCTCCTTCCACTCCCATGGACTTACTCAGTTTTCAGGAAGACAAAGGGATTGGAGCCCTTAAAGAAGCATGAATTCTGTATGCTGTCTTATAGAAGTCTCTTTCCTTTATGTGCTTTCTCTCATCTCTTCCATCCTTGCTTCCTCCCGGGTACCCCATGCCAGTGTCTCAGTCTTTTTGTTAGGTGCCCCGCCCCCTAGGTCTTTCCTTCTCTCTGACTTCCCCCCAATCAGGGACGCTGTGGCATCACTGTTATTCAGTTGTTTAGTGATGTGTGGCTGAAAATTGTTCTTATACTTGGTATTTTTTTTTAAATATTTTATTTATTTATTTGACAGACAGAGATCACAAGTAGACAGAGAGGCAGGCAGGGGGTAGGGAGAACAGGCTCCCCAACAAGCAGAGAGCCCAATGTGGGGCTCGATCCCAGGATTCTGGGATCATGACCGCAGCAGCTTTAACCCACTGAACCACCCAAGCGCCCTGCTATTTTTTTTTTTTTAAACTATAGAAAATTGGGAGCCCACACAATGAAGGAGTAAATCAGAACTCAGAAATAAAATCACACTAAATTGGAATATGCAGTAAGAATTTCTTGAAGCAAGGTGTTTTTAACTCAAATACTTGGGGATGCAGGTATAGAAGATTAGGTGGAAGGAAGATAACGGTGACATCCTAAACATGATTCAAACCTGTGAGGAAAGTGAAAAATGAAAAGAATACTTTGCCCTAGTTAAAATGCTGGTTGGATTGGCCTGTTATGGTAGTTGGCAACTGGTCGAATAAAGGGTGAAGAGTTTTGAATAGAGAGAAATAAAGAAGAAAAAATTTAAATTACCATAAGGCTATTAGGATAACAGTCTATTAGGATAAAAGACTAGGTTTTTCTTATATGAAATAATAGGATTCTTCTGGACTTTTAATGAAAAACAGTTTCCTCTGCTTTTTTTTTTTTTTTTTTCCTTTTAGGCATACGAGAGTTATCCTGAAATAAAATATTCTGGTATTAGCCAAATGTGTAGAACCGCTTCTAAGGGAAATATATTATATAATTATTATTAAATACTTTATAACACATTTTTTTCACTTGAAAACTTTGGCTAAGTTTTGAGTCTTTTCATATTTTTCACTCACATTGCTGGGAGAAGTTTCTAGATTCAGTAATAAAATTTGCAGACAGCATGTTCCATAGTGGATACTTTATTTGTTTGATGACTATATCTAAGCAAACATTAATAGTGTCAGTGAGATTGATTGTCTTATATTAAATTTTAAAAGTAAGAATTTAGCTAATAAAAAATAAAAGAAAATAAAAGAACATAATACATTTTCATTTAATGGCCTCATTCTACCCATAGATAGCATTGGAATTGATATTCTCGCTTGTGGTTTCACACATTATGAGCACTGACAAGTTTATTTGAATGGGAACGTATGCCCTGATCCCACATTGATTGTGTGGAGTCTGGGGCGGGGAAGGGAGGAAACAGGACCATCTGCTAAAGTGTGTGTGGGATGGGGGGAAAAATGCCTCTAAAAGATGTCTCTTATTCTAACATGCTAGTCACAGGGAGGTAAATAAGTGAAGTTGTATACAGGATCTCTTATAATTGATTCTGTGTTGATTTTGAGTTCACGAATGAATCCTGAAAGAGAGAGAGAGAAAGAATGAGAAAATGATATATGGGTAATGGGTATGTTTCATTTTATGTTGTATGATTTCCTCTGTATTTTCAAATTGTCCATATTAAATCTATAATCAGGGGGAAAATCTCTGTTAAAAAAAAAAAAAACAAACTACAATCTGTACATTGTGACTAAGTTTAGAGTCAGAGGAGTTTTCGAAGGTATATGTACCAATGGGTGTGGGGGTTGTCTATCTGTCTGTAAGAAAGAGAAACATTCACTAGGTGTGAGCACATTTTGGAAACCAGCTTGCATTTATTTAAGAAAGGGTTCTCCCTGGCTGTTCTGGCATTAAGCTGGAAGACAAACATCCTCTGCCTCGCTCTTGAGCTACTACGTAAATCAGCACACATCTGCGACCTGAAAAGAGCTGCTAGATAAGCCCAACTACATGAAGGGGACCCTGGTTAAAAGCCCATTGAGACACCACAGTACCTAAGCCTGTTCCCTTACGAATAACAGTGTTAATAAATAATCACTCTTAGAACTCAAGTGGAAAGTTTCGCATAGCATTTGGTATATGGCTAATGTTCAATTAACTGTTAATCTTTGTTGCTATTATTACTTCTCATCACTTGTAGATCATCATACTTCTTTTTTTTTTTTTAAAGATTTTATTTATTTATTTGACAGAGAGAAATCACAAGCAGGCAGAGAGGCAGGCAGAGAGAGAGAGAGGAGGAAGCAGGCTCCCCGCTGAGCAGAGAGCCCGATGCGGGACTCGCTCCCAGGACCCTGAGATCATGACCTGAGCCGAAGGCAGCGGCTTAACCCACTGAGCCACCCAGGCGCCCCATCATACTTCTTTTTTATAACCTTATGTATTTATTTATAAAGTAGTACTATGTGTCCCTGTGCTTATAAATGTATTTTTTTGTTGTTGTTGTTTTTTGTTTGTCTCTCTAAATTTACCAAACACCTTGCAGACTTTGTTAAATTACACTTCATTCTGCAAAGTATCCATGACTGTGTTCTCTCCTTGGAGAGCTTCCTGGTCCATGTGAAATGGGGGATGGTGGGGGAGGAAGTTGGAGGAGTGTTTCCAGGTTCATTTTCATGCTTTCTGTTCTGTAATCTGTGGAAGGTCAGTGAGGAGATATGCATGCCGGTCCGTTAAGAGTGTGACCATCTAAGGTCTGAGGCCAAGCCTGGAAACTTTGTTTTCCTCAGTGACTTTGGCTCATGCTAATTAATCTTAGAAGAGAATGGCTGATAAATTGCAATGCTGATAATATAATTATAAAGAGATTCTGTCAAATGAGCTGAAACACTTGACTTTCCAAGCAAGGCGGGTCCCCACTTGAGATGCCTCAAAGAAAGGAGAGTTGGTTCAGTAAAGGGAACAGCTATACCAGAGCAGTGGGATGGACTTAATGGCTCCTCTTCCAAGGCTTTTCCAGACTGTCAAGAGGGCACTACCATAGCACTATACCCACATCACGGGCTGCGGTGGGACCTCTTGTCTGCCAAGATCATGCTGGACATCTCTCAAAAATCTCATATCCCCTGAGTATTCTATTTCTAAGTGTAATGCACGTGGTCTTCTTCTTCTTCTTCTTCTTTTTATTAAATTGATTTATTTATTTTCAGGAAAAACAGTATTCATTATTTTTTCACCACACCCAGTGCTCCATGCAATCCGTGCCCTCTATAATACCCACCACCTGGTTCCCCCAACCTCCTACCCTCCCGCCACTTCAAACCCCTCAGATTGTTTTTCAGAGTCCATAGTCTCTCATGATTCACCTCCCCTTCCAATTTACCCCAACTCCCTTCTCCTCTCTAACACCCCTTGTTCTCCATGCTATTTGCTATGCTCCACAAATAAGTGAAACCGTATGATGATTGACTCTCTCTGCTGGACTTATTTCACTCAGCATAATCTCTTCCAGTCCCATCCATGTTGCTACAAAAGTTGGGTATTCATCCTTTCTGACGGAGACATAATACTCCATAGTGTATATGGACCACATCTTCCTTATCCATTCGTCTGTTGAAGGGCATCTTGGTTCTTTCCATAGTTTGGTGACCGTGGCCATTGCTGCTATAATCATTGGGGTACAGATAGCCCTTTTTTACATGACATCTGTATATTTGGGGTAAATACCCAGGTTTGCAATGGCAGGGTCATAGGGAAGTTCTATTTTTAATTTTTTGAGGAATCTCCACACTGTTCTCCAAAGAGGCTGCACCAACTTGCATTCCCACCAACAGTGGAAGAGGGTTCCCCTTTCTCCACATCCCCTCCAACACATGTTGTTTCCTGTCTTGTTAATTTTGGCCATTCTAACTGGTGTAAGGTGATATCTCAATGCGGTTTTAATTTGAATCTCCCTGAGGTCTAGTGATGATGTGGTCTTCTTCTTGACAACATTATCTTTCCATGGACATAATATCATGCAACCGTTTCTCCTAGTTTCTTTCAGTTATAATCAAATTAAGCTAAATATGATTACTGAAGATTATAAGTAGTTTTCAGTGAGCTATGTTGTCTGTGAAACATCTTCATCCCTCAATTTAAATTTGATTTCTTAAGGCAGCATTCATAGAAAGTGAGCAAATACATGTGTGCACACAGACATATCTATCTGCATAATACACATTTTAATACACATTTTAGACAAAGAACCATAGCATACATTCTTCTTAAGTTTTTCATTTCATATGTTATAAACACCTTTTTGTCTGTAATCTATTCCATCTGACAGTATTTGTTTTCTGAGTCAAAAGATTGGCTGTGTCCTCTCTTTAGATTATACCCACACCTGCATTTCTTGTCTCCTCTTTTCTGACTATGAGTCATCACATGGGTCCTTGTTAAGCACTCCCACCGCCCCCAGGACTTTGTTTTAGAGTAAAGGTTTGAAAAACATACACATTTATACATAGTTTGTTTCAGCAACAATTGTCTACTAAGCACGTTCAGATATAAACTCTTAAGCTCTGACCTTGTGCCGAGAACGATTAATTACTTCTATGATTTTTGTATACTCTAGTAATTGGCTCACTTAAAGTCCATCTGTATACTCTGGAGAGCCAGAGAGCTAAATAACTTGGGGGAGGGGGAGCTCTGATAAAGAGAAGACCAGTTATTGTACTTAGAAGATTCTCTTTCTACTCACCTGTGCCCACCTGTGCGCGCGCGCTTTCTCTTTCTAATACACACGTTATTTCCAAGATAACCTGGAATTGCTAAGTACTAATACTTCAGATGCCCCATTTGTCCTCTGAAGAGAGGGAAAAGAAGGGGAAGGTCTAATTCAGTGTCCTAGCACTGCAGATTAAAATAACGTTAACTGATAAGGTGGATACTTCCTGCAGGGTTCTAATACCTGAAAACTGGAACCTATTGAAAAATAAAGTACTAATATCCTAATTGCATGAAAGGCAGAACTCATTTCAAGTAACCTTAATAGACAATGAGACTGAGCAAAAATGTCACCGCAGCCCTGCGTGGTTTCAAGTCATCAGTGACACATACAGCTCATGGTACAGTGGTTTTTCTTTTTTTTTTTCTTTTTTTTTTTTTTTTAAGATTTTATTTATTTATTTTACAGAGAGAAATCACAAGTAGATGGAGAGGCAGGCAGAGAGAGAGGGAAGCAGGCTCCCTGCCGAGCAGAGAGCCCGATGCGGGGCTCAATCCCAGGACCCTGAGATCATGACCTGAGCCGAAGGCAGCAGCTTAACCCACTGAGCCACCCAGGCGCCCCACAGTGGTTTTTCTTAGTTGGGTCTTTTACTGTCAAATCTCTCCTGTTACCACCACTTCTCCACCAATTCCCTTAAGCTCTACAATTTGCTTTTTCTCACAACCCTACTAAAACTGTGCTCTCTAAAGCCTCCACCAGCCACTTTCTTGGACAAATCCTATAATCTACCATTTTAGCAAGCAGCCCTATTGATCCACCTTCCTTGCAACTTTGTTTTTCTTGGAGGTTCTTTGTACTGACTTTTTCTGATTGTCTACATATCAGCCTCCTTCTTCTTCCTGGTGAACATTCTACCTCTTCCTTTTTTGTGGTTTTGAAAGTGTCCCACTCTTATTTATATTTCTGTAAGGAGCTATATTTTTAATGAATTAGTTTTGATATTTTTTGACAGTGTGGTAATTTTCTACCCTACTTCTTTTGCACTGAGTATTCCTCTCCCTTCACTCCCTCTGCATGTACGGCCACATTGCCTTGGTCCACATGTTCTGATTCACTTATTTAGTTAACATTTTATTGTATATCAACTCTAGAAAAGACAGTAAGGCAGTCTCAGGGTGCCTGGAGGGCTCTGTCAGTTAAGTGTCTGCCTTCTGGTCAGGTCATGACCTCAGGGTCTTCCCCTCAGGGGGAGTCAGCTTGTCCCTCTCCCTCTGCCCCCCTCAAATAAATAAATAAAATCTTTAAAAAATCAAGGCAGTATCTTCATCCAAGTATAATAATGACAGTGATAGTCAATGTGCAATGTGATCTGTGTATTAATAGAATTAAGTGCAGTGTCTGGGTTTTGGGAGAATACCAGTGGAAAATTTGCTGAAGAATTCAGGGTAGACATAGTAAGAAACTATTCACAGGACAGATTTTGAGTTTCCAAGTTAAGGAACTTGAGGACTATATAATTTGAGAAAGCAGTATGGTGCACTGAAATGGCATTCTGGGTTTTCAGACGTGTACAGGTCTCTTGGCGCAACACCAGGGATTGTGCGTACTGTATCATGATTTTATGCAGGAGGCATTAGGTATTAATGTATCTGAAGGTAACAAAACAGCATGTGTTTATTTGTGATCGCTATCTGTCCTGGGCTCATCTGTGCACTCGTCCCATTCATGGAACTCCAGCTGACCACATCCCCAGTCTGTTTTTGTTTTGCGTGTGTGTATGTGTGTGTGTGTGTGAGAGAGAGAGATAGATAGACAGACAGATGAACAGAGACAGACAGAGAAAGGGAGAGATACCCCTAGAAGCTATTTCTCAATGTTTGTAGTGCTCAGTTTTTGCAACTGACTGTATTAATACCGTGACTTCTCAGACACTGTTCTGTTCCTATGTATTGGCATACACCCCATCCCTGCATATTCAACAAGTTTTTTGAAATCAGAAAGCATATCGACATTTATGTTATGTATAAACCATTATCTCTTAACAATAACCACCAACATTTATTTAGCATTTACTAACCAAGTTTCCAGGTACATTGCATTCCTTAGTTTAACTTTCAGGAGAACTCCAGGAGGTCCTGGAGATGATATGAACAACAACCATATGAAACACTTCTCTTCTATTCCTCCCTACCCAGGTCAGGAGGTTCTAGTGGCATGAAGAGGTGAACTTGCTTCCTGGTGTGGTATAACTAGGAGGGGAAAAAGGTCAAACCAGACCTTGTTATTAGCTCCGTGTGCAGTCACTAGCCTCTGGGCTATTTTATCATGACATCAGAATCTAATATTCCCTTCCAGATTTTACTCAGATTCTGTTTATTCCTTGATACTAACTTATTCATTATTCTTTAATGTTGTTACTAATGACACTCAAGCAAAATTAAACATGGAAGGGTTGGTCAAAGGGTATAGACTTCCTGGTACAGAGGAGCAAGTTCTGGGGATCTAATATCCAGTATGATGGTAACCGTTACTAACACTGCAGTGTGTGTTTGAAATTCGCTGAGACAGTAGATATTGACTGGTCTCACCATGGCAAAACAGAGAAACACATGCATCAATCCACAAATACACAGCCAAGTAAATACATAAATAAGATAGCTGTGCAGGTTAATGGCTTGTGTTATTTGGGTTGATTATGGCCATCATTTTGCAATGGGTGAATATCCAGACACCATACCATGCTCCTTACACAGGTGAAATTTTTGTCAATTATACTGCAATCAAGTTGAAAAAAAATAATACCTCTCCCCCCTCTTTATATTCCAACACATCATCTAACGTTTGTTTTATGTTGAGATTATAAATTGCTGAAGACAGAAACTGTCTCCTTTACTTTTGTCAGCCCTTGACAGAATGACCCAATTAGAGGTTATTGAAATAAGTAAACCCTGAAATTAGAGAAAATATTAGAGAGATGAAATGTCTCTTTCAACAACATAGGGCAGGTTGATGCAGTTCAAGAAGAGCAGCTAGGGTTCAAACAGCAGTTCAGAAACATACTTAATGAGCGTTTGATTTCTCTGGCGTTGCTCAACATTGATGCGGGGACAAAAACAATCCATAGACACCCGTGCTAGGGAGATGCTGCCTACAGCCAGGATTTTTGGTTTGTTTATTTCTATTTTGTGGGGTTTTTGCATCCTGTTGGAAAACCTATTTAGGCAAGCTCTATGTGTATATATGTGTGATTTTTGAGAGATTCAGCTGTCATTGACACCATCATAGCGTGTCACTGAGCCAAGTCCATGGAAAACTCAAACTGAACCTATCCTTCTCTCCGGTGTGCTTCCCGCCTTTCTTTTCTCCGGTTCGCAGTCGCCCTTCCGGGCGTGTGTTCACAATGTTGGTGGATCCCCCAGTGGCGCTGATTCCTGGATCAGCAGCCTAGCTCATGCTACTCATCTTTTCTGCTCATGTAAGACCTTCTACTGTCCCTCAGGGCCACTCAATTAGACTGTTCAGTGATGACCATCCTGCTACTCTGAGTTTATTAAGTGTCTCTGTTGAACACATGGAATACTGATGAGCTCTCTTCAGACTGAGCCTGAGACAGGGTGCAGACAAGGCCGTGCCAACTCCACACTGCAGGGGGCTAGATCCATCCCTGGGCCATGGCGGCTCTGCTGGGTACACAGGATGTACTTGGGATGGTATCCCCGCAGGGAAAAGAAAACAGCATTTTAAAAAAATATTAATAATGCATTGTGTATATTATATTTATCCATCCATTTGTCTATTCAGGTAGAGAAAGCATATGCAGCTTCTATTATGTGCACATCAGATTTCTGTTAATCACAACTGAGTGATTTCTGAGTGCCAGATGCATACATACTACACACTTGAGTTACACGGCTTGTATATATATAATACACAGGATGTGTGTGTGTGTGTGTGTGTGTGTGTGTGTTGCCAGTGCTATAGAAAAATACAATCTTTGCAAAGAGGCAGATTTCTAGAAGAGCAAGAAGAAAAAAGGAATATTCGGCAAAGTATATATTCTCTTATCCAACTTATTTAAACTGCACAAGAATCCCATGAGATAAATTCTATTATTATTCCTATCTTACAGATGAGGAAATTGAAGCTCTATGGATAGCAAACTGTCTTGGTTCAGGTCATTGGTCTCCTACATCTAAGGGCCATGCTCCTACTTCAGGCAGCATGGCTCAAACTGGCACAGCCTGAACTACTATGTTTCGAAAGCTTAGGACAGAGTGCTACAGGACTCAAGAAAGTTAGATAATATAGACCCTGACCCATGGAACCTTAGAGAATCATGCCAGTATGATCAACCCCTATTGTTCATTTATTCAATATATATGTATTAACATCCCTGATGTGCCAGTTTCTTGCTAAGTTCTGGAGATGCAAACATCAATAAGGTACATTTTTTGGACCTCATGAATGCTACAGCCTAGTTCATACAGAACATCAATACAAGGAACAAACAGATTACAAGTATAAGTCAATATACTGTAGGTTGTGAAGGGCAGGAGTTAAAAGGATGTCATTCTTCGAAGTGTGTCGAAGTCTGCGAAAGTCCTAGAAAGATTTTTAGAGTGAGATAGTTTTGAGTTACTTTGAAAATGAGTGACAGGCTGCAATAGATTCAAACCTGATACACGATGCGTTGTATGTGCAGTCTGAGAGAAGGGGAATGTGGGAGGATTAACATAGGATACTCCTTGGTGGTGTGCGGAGATGGAAGGAGTGGCTAAAGCATGGGCTTGGGAGTCAGACAGACCTTCTCCAACTTCTGACACAATCAATGCAGGCATTTTGATGAGTGATGTAACCTCCCTCAGACTCAGACCTCCATCTCTTAAACAAGGGTCATGGTAGCCTAACTGGACTGCTGGTGGAATTAACTGACATGATGCCTGTGAATGGCTCATGAGGCTTCCTAGCATATAGGCAGTGATTAATACATGCACTTTGGTATAGTATAATATTTACATTTTCCAATTAAGGTAGACTTCAGGTTTCCTCATAATTATTCAGTATTTATTTGGGTTCTATTTGCCTGAAAACATTAATGCACACACACAATCACCTGCAACATATTAAATGGACCACACCCTTCATAGAAAGATCATACACCTTCACTATACTTGTTTCAGAGTACTATACTTCTCTGCAGGGTTTCCTGCCCATGGAGCCCGTGGATTTTTTAGCTGTGCTTATTATGGCATCTGGGAGAAGAGAAACCCAGTAAGCATTTGGCTGTCTCTACCTTTTCCATAGTTTTCTCTTATTTCTCTACCACCTTCAACTCTGTCAGTTTTGAATAGTTCCTTTTTATGTAGAGGAACTTCCTTTAGTTCCTTCTACCTACTCGTTCTTTGCTTTTGTTTTTGTTTCAGTGTTCCAGGATTCATTGTTTATGTACTGACTGACCTTCTTCACTCCTGGGAGATGGTACTCATCGCTTTCTTCTTTGTGTTTTGTTTCCTACATTTCCCAACCCTCTCCTCCATCCTTATTTCTTCTCTTTCCTGTTTCTTTGTCTTCTGTCTCTCTCTCCCTCTCTCTCTCTCCTCCCCTTGCCCTCTCACTCACCTTCCCTCTCTCTCCTTCACTCACCCTTCTCCCCTCTCCTCTCCTAGGGCTTGCTCTAGTCTTGCTCTCTCCCTGCAGATAATTTACATTCCAGAAAGGACAACAAGCACTTTCTTGGCTTTAGTCACTTCATATTCCTAACAGTTTGGTCTACATTTAAAAGGTAATCGCCACTGGACTTCCAGTCTCATTTGTTGCAGAAAAGAAGTAGGATAGCATCTTACAGAAAAAGAAAGAAAAAACTCCCAGAGTCCACACACTGCAATACCTCTAAGGTTTCCTTCTATTATCAAATGAGTGCCTTAGAAGAGATGCCCTCCGATTTCATTTCCAATGATAATGAAGTTTGAAAACATTTTCAATCGCATCTCTAAAGTTGTAAGATTTAAATTCAAATGAGGACGTTTGCCAAATAGCATCTGTGAAATTATCAATTCCAAGGGAGTTCATTTAAATATGTAAAGTGAGATATGGTCTTAGGGGGGAAAAAAAAAACAACAAAAACACAGGACTCTTTAGTGACCTGTGGGGCTAGACCTGAGTCCACACAGGCAGTTGGTACCGGTCACTGAGAGCTCCCCAGCTCCCTCCCATCTGACAACAGAAGTCGCTTTTCTCAGCCAGGTTCACTGTGGCTTTGGGAGCAGATCTCCCAAAATGTGTGACGTTTGAAGGCAATCACAATGTATTTCTGTTTGTCTTATGATACTAAGTGCTTCATTCCATAACATACACCCCCTTACACACACATACACACAAACACACATACACACAAGCTAACTTATGTAATCAAATCATATGAAAATCAGCTTCTGTTTACTGAAAAGTCTTCAAAAGTTTTCCAAGGGCTGTGGTCACGCTGACGTTAAAAGAGACATAATGCAAACAGCCTTGCAAAGAAACTCTTGAATTCTGGATTTTCTATAAGCCCGATCCCATCGCTAGAGATTACTGCAAGGAACAACTGGCCAGTGATGGCACTGCTGATAAGAATAACTAGAAACTGGGATGCCTGTGTGCCTCAGTGGGTGAAGTACCCAACTCCTGGTTTCGTGATCTTAGGGTCATGGGATCGAGGCTCCCCATCAGTCTCTGTGGGGAGTTGCTTAAAGAGTCCCTTCCTCTGCCTTTCCCAGCACGCTTTCTGCCTCTCAAATAAATTAATTCAAGAAAAACGAATAACTAGAAACTTGTGAGAAAGCACTTCAAAAACAGAACAGGTTCAACCACATCCCCTCAAGACAGTGAGGTGTCAAATAAGGAAGTGTCCCATAATGGTACTCCTTGTTGACCTGGCAGAATGCAGGGTGATATGAAATACTGAAATTTAAGATTGCTGACATGTTTTGGTAGAGTAAATAAATAATGAATAGGTTTTTAAAAAATCAATGACTTAGAATATGAAAAGCATATTCAGTAGGGTTTGGAAACAACTCAATCTCAATCCCTAGACCGCCTCTTCTTTCTTTACATTTTTTTTTTTCTTAGTTCAAGTTTAGCAACAACAATGAAAGACCAAAAGTCTGTATGCCCCACTACTGTACAGCTCAGTCAGCCTGCCCCCGGAGCACAGCTTAGGCCATTCTCTCCAGAGGAAGAAAATCTGGCCTCCTCAGCTCCTACAGGAAGGGCCTGTCCTGTCCCATACCATACCTGCACTGAGTCTAAAGTCTTGTGTTTTAACATGGATAGTAGTACAAAAGAGATTTTTCATGACAGCTTATGGCAGCTTGGCCCTAAAATGGCCCAGGGTTCACTTCTGCTTAGAGAAATATTCTTTGCTTTTTGGGACAGCAGGCTTAATGGTATCACTGCCAGGCTTCCAGCCAGCTGGGCACACTTCCCCATGCTTTTCAGGAAACTCAACTAGTCTTACTCTCAACCACAGAGTGACCAACAGGGATGTCTTCACGGTGATCTGTGGAAGGATGCCTTCATCATCAATGATAAAAATACATGGGATGTCTTCATCAGCCTTTAAGACTCCATAGTCCTGAAGGATGGTACACTTGGGGTGTGATATAAGGGAATGTTCATGGGTCCCTGTCCTCCTTGTTTCTTGGGTTTGTTGATCTCTACCAGGTGATGGAAACAAGAACCCACAGAAGTACCAATCACTTGACACTTGACTTTCTTAAATCTTTCTGCCCTGTCACTGGAAGTGATGATCTCTATGGGGGTGCACAAAGATAAAGTCAAGAAGAAAAAAGAACACAGCATATTTTCCTTTGTAGTCAGAGAGCCTGATGTCTTTGAATGGGCCATCTAGCATAACAGCCTTGGCTTTGAAGTTGGGGAGAGGGTGCTCAATTTTGGCATTTCCTGAAGACATCTTTTTATTGGCAGATTTGAAACAGAACACACCAAAGACCAGTCAGGAAGAAGACCTCTACACCCATATTTTAAATGAAATTTTTTGGAACTATACCAAATTACAAAGATATATTGCTCTAACGGGGGAGGGGGGCGGGGAGTCTGTATAAATACGTACATACATATGTACATACGTACATAATTCATGATCGTCAATGAAAGATGTAGAGGAGCAAATGAATTTCAAAAGTATGCACAAAAGGAAAACTACATTCTAACTTTACAGAATCTCAAAATAGACTCTCTTCTCTGTGTGCTGAGTGTATGGCAAGTTTGGTGACACATTCATTTGAATATGTTAGCAAATTACACTGATCAGTTGCATTCTATTATAGAATTTCATTATATAAAATTAGGAAAAAAGGAAATATCTTTGCTGGTACTTCTAAAATGTATTTCTTAAGTATTTTCTGAACATTCTTTCAGGTTTGAGATTTAGAAATCATTTTGAACAGATATGATATAAAAAGTTATTTGAAGAGAAGCTCTTAAAATAAATGAGAAGAAAAAAAAAGCATGTCAGCATAGGTCTAACTTTATCACCATCCCTTCTCTTCCTTCTCATCGGATGGTTACAGTAGATGTTTACAAGGTATACACTTGGGCCAAAGTCACTTTAGGAAAGACTGATACTGGTATAGGAAATATTATTTTGGGTATTACCGAATATACATTTTTGGCTTTTTGTTTAGTTTCAGTGGATTTTTTTTTTTAATATAAGGAAATAAGATCATGCAAAATGTATTGATCCCTCTAAACTGACCCATTATGATTACTGTTGGTTTGGGACATAATCATCATGGCTTCAGTCAGAGAAATGAATTTTCTATGAATCACAGCATCTCTGATACTGAATGTTTTTTCCTAGAAGTCATTAAATATCTGCCAACACCTATGTAATATATCTGAGGCACTAATCACTTTAGTCACTACTCATTTATTTATTTATTCATTCAACACACTTTTGAAGGATTGCTACTATATGCCAGGTACTATAAAAATGTTGGGGCAAGGCATTTATTCCAGATGGAGGAAATAATGTGTATGGCCCTGTGATCAGAAGTAAGCACAGTATGACAAAGAATCTGAATGAAGGTCAGTGTAAATCAAATGCTGGTGGAACTGAGGATATATGCAAGGACCAAGGTTTACAGATGTAATAGTGATAATTTTAGATTTAATTATAAATGAAGCCATTGGAGTTTTAAAAGCAGGAGCAGGGCACCTGGGTCATTCAGTCAGTTAAGCATCTGCCTTTGGCTTAGGTCATGACCCCAGGATCCTGGAATCAAATCCTGCATCAAGCTCCCTGCTCAGCAGGGCGTCTGCTTCTCCCTCATCCTCTGCCACTCCCCCAGCTTGTGTGCGCTCAATCTCTCTCTCTTTCTCTGTCGAATAAATAAATGAAATCTTTAGAAGGAAAAGAAAAAAAAAAAAAAAAGCAGGGGGTGAGAGTAGAAGGGAAGGTGTGACAGCATGATCCCATTTGTTCTAAGACAGATCACTAGATCTAGTGGGAAGAATGAATTCCCATAACATCTGATAGAGAAAAATAACACTTAGACAAGATACACACCTGTGGCATAGTCCAAGTAGGAGATAGTGGTGGTTTAAACCATGAAAGGGTCAGATTAGCTAGAGAAGGAAACTATATATAGAGACTGATGGAGAGATTGGGAGAAAAAAAGAAAAAATATATATATATAATGTATACACACACACACACACATGCATACATGATGTATGATTTATTAAAAACCAGGAGGGAAGAGAGGAAAATACATATATACTATGTATATGTATATATATATATTCATATTATATATATAATATGTATATATGCATACATACACACATGCACACATCAGGTATGATTTATTAAAAACCAGGAGGGAGGAGAATAAAGGGAAACAAAGCTAAAGTAAATAGTCCCAAGAGCAGGACCATTCAAGGAGACAGAACCCCTAAAAAGTCCACAGTTAGAAGAGAGATCTTGAGTTTAGTTGCGAGCAAATTGAGTTTGAAAGAGAAATTAGTTGATTCAGATTGATGTTAAACTTTTGCAACAAAAATAGTAATCTTCAATGCTTTGCCATGATTTTTTAAAAAATCACCCATGTGGTAGAAAATTATCAATTTTTACAATTATTTTAATTTTGTGTTTTGTTGAAAAAAAAGTTTAACTTTGATGGCTCTCTGGATCCTCTACTCAATGTTGTATACAATTTAATGAATTGTTTTTCTCTATAGGAATGTCCAGTATACAACTGGCAAGGTAATAATTGGTATATTAAAATATATATTTGGTAAGATAACAATTCTATATTGGATATTCCTACAAAGAATAATTAACATAATTTTTCTCTCAAGAAAGAAAAAGACATTGGTATTTAATTTGTCAAAATAATCACTTGAAATCAAAATGATAAAGAAATAATTGAACATCTATCTACCATCCTAGAATGCAGAATTTTTCTCTAAAAATTTAGAGTATTTAGGCCTTTTACTTCCCTTTTAGTATCATAAAATGAGCAAATTTAGATTCTGCTTACAGAAATACCTTTTAACTCTTAACCCATTGACCAAATAAGATTTTAAGAATCTAAGACCAAAGAATATGTGTATTCATCCTCATAGACTCATTCTCTGAAGTCATGTTTGTCTGAATTTCTATACATTGTGTTACAAACTATGGAAATCCAAAATAATTTTAAGTTTTGTGGAGACTGCATTATATATTATTTATAATTTATCAATTAATAAATTATTTATTAATTTATAATAAATTTATTGATAATCTTAATGATTTATTAATGAATTTTTGATAAATACATATGTGCAAGTTTTAAAAATTAAATATAAGAAAATTATCAAGTATAATTTTTCATATTTGTGTAATTCAGTAGGGAAATACCAAATATGACTATTAATTTTGAAAGATTAAAATACTCCGTAGCAGTATTTGTTCTCCTCAAGGGATGCAAGGGATAAAGGTCAGCAGGCCCTCTGTTGTAGGGACATAAGTATGCAAAACGGAAGCTGGGCACCATCCTAATCCCATTAGTCATTTCATTTTCCCCTTTTTCTCTATTGTTCCTGTTCGTGTGAACTTTTACTTGAGAACTTATTAAGTGCTCTTAATGAAGACAACCAAATATACTCTAGGTATATTAACACTGTGCAGAGATTCCTGGGACAGATTTCTTTCCCCACAGTCCAAATTTTGGTTTTGAAAGAAAAATCTAATTTACAAATCTGTCAAGTATGTAGACCATAGCCTCTTCTTCTGAACATACTCATTAGACTGTAATCAAATATAAGGGTCAAATGCATAGTTTCTCCTTGAATTTGAGCCAGGTTCATGAATGTATGTCTAAAACTTATGGTTGTAAGAAGCTGAAAAAAAATTCTGTGTGTATGTATGTATGTATGTGTGTGTGTGTGTGTGTGTGTGACAGAGACCCTGAATCCCTAGAGTCTAAGTAGCTCTATTGCATTATGAAAGTTATAAAATGTGACACAGAGGGAAGAATGAAGTAGTCCCCCACCTCCAGCAAGGACCAGAATGGCATCAAGATATTAAGCACCTCTGTGAATAAAATATAACTTTAAAAATAAATTTGATTAAATTAACATATAGTGTATTATTAGTTTCAGAGGTAGAATTTACATCAGTTGCACCTAACACCAAGTGCTCATTCCATCACATGTCCTCCTTAATGTCCATCACCCAGTTATCCCCTTCCCTACCCACCTCCCCTCCAGCAACCCTATTTTATTTCCTAAAGTTAAGAGTCTCTTCTAGTTTGCCTGCCTCTCTGTTTTTATCTTATTTTTCCCTTCCCCTATGTTCATCTGTTTTGTTCCTTAAGTTCCACATCTGAGTGAAATAATATGTATTTGTCTTTCTCTTACTGACTTATTTCACTTAGCATAATAACCTCTAGTTCCAACCAAGTCATTGCAAATGACCAGATTTCCTTCATTTTGATGACTGAGTAATATTCTATTATCTATGTATACCACATCTTTTTATCCATTCATTTGTTGATGGACATCTGGGCTCTTTCCATAGTTTAGCAGTTTAGCACTGCTGTTAGAAACATTGGGATGCATGTATTCCTTCAAATCACTATATTTGTATCCTTGGGGTAAATATCCAAAGTAGTAGTGCAATTGCCAGGTCATAGGGTAGATCTATTTTTAACTTTTTGAGAAATCTCCATACTGTTTTCCACAATGGTTGTACTAATTTGCATTCCCACCAGAAATATAAGAGGGTTCCCCTTTCTCCACATACTCACCAATATCTTTTCTTTCCTGAGCTTTTAATTTTAGCCATTCTGACAGATGAGAAGTGGTATCTCATTATGATTTTAATTTGTATTTTCCTGGCAATGACTGAGGTTGACCATTTTTTCATGTGTCTCTTGGCCATCTGGATGTCTTCTATGGAGAAATGTCTGTTCATGTGTTCTGCCCATTTCTTGTCTGGATTTTTTGTTTGTTTTTTGGGTGTTGAGTTTGATAAGTTCTTTATAGATTTTGGTTATTAGCCCTTTATCTGATATGTCACTTGCAAATATCTTCTCCCATAAAATATCACTTTGATGCCTAAAGAGTTGCAAAATTGAGAACAGTGAGAAAGAGTCTCAGTATGGACAACAGTGAGGCACGGTGCTTCCTGGCAAGCATAGGACTGAGGTGATCCCCTTAGGGACTTTGATAGCAGAGGATCAATAACTAAGACCACTTATATAAGACTATTTTGCCAAGAGGATATCCAGCATTGACAAGGCTAAGATTTGAGAAGACATAAGATGCATGATCTTGAAAAAAGTCACATCTCCTGTCTGGGAAACAGTTTCCTCATCTGTTACCCGAACAGATTAATTGAAAATAACTCTTTCATAGGAGATTTTTATAATAAACTAGTTAGTCAAAGCGACTTACTGTTGATGTAGTAGGTCCTTGTCTGCTTCAGATGTTCAAAAAAATAAATAAATATAACCTATGGCCATGGTGCTGAGTAAAATGGGCTGACTATATCCTGAAACTTGATTGTTTCAGTACCATAATTATTGAGTTCATGACACACACCAGATAATTTATTATCCTACTTGGAATAAAAAGGGTAAAACCTTCCCAAACATTCCACCTCTTAATTTCTAGAATCTATGAGTATACTATGTTTCATGGCAAAGGAAAATTTAGATTTCAGGAAAAATTAAGTTAGCTAATCTGCTGACTTTAAAATAAAAGGATTATGCAGGATGTATGCAATGTAATCAATAGGGTTCTTAAAAGTGGAAAACTTAAACAGTTGAATTCTGCATGGGAGGGAAATGGGAGTGTGGAAGAAGTGAGAGGGATATGCTATGAGAAGAAATTATCTGGCTGTTACTACCTTTCAGGATGGAGGAAGGACCATGAGCCAGGAGAAGTAGACAGTATCTAGGAGATAGGAAAGACAAGGAACTAAATTTTTCTATAGACCCTAGGAAGAGAACACAACCCTGTCCATACCTTGATTTTAAGCCAATGAGACTATGTCTTACAGAACTGTTGTTCTTAGCCACATAGCCTTGGTGACTGGTTACAATAGCCATAGAAAACTAACACATCTCTTACAGATTTTACAGCATAGTTAGGGGCACAGACCAGAAAACTCATAAATCTGTCACAGTGGCATTTACAGTGTATTATAGGAAAACAAGATCGGTAACTAAATCATTCTGGAGTTAGCTGTGTTCAGTTGTTTTTGTAAAGAAGTTCTAAGCTGAGAACTGAATAAGAGTAGGATAAGCAGAGGCAGAGATACATGATAGGGAAAGAAACAGAGCTCAGATGGTAGAAATAGCATTTGCTATGATGGGAAGGTTTGAAGGACTTTCATACACTTGGAAAGATGGCAGCTTACAGAACTCCTGTTTACTTATATTTTAACATCATATGTCTCACTGTAGCCACAGTTTTCCTGTAAATGATTTTGAATGAAACAACCAAACACTTGGCCCTATTTCTTACTATAATAAATCTATAATGATTGCAGACTTGTGTTTCTTATTCATAAGTTATAAGATTAAAGGCTTTTAAAATATTATATTGTGTAGATGTGGGCCTCTTTATAGCTCTCTGTCATTCCTGGTATTAATTCTAAAAAGAAGAAAAATAATACTAGGTTGTTAACCTTGCACTCTTACTTAGATCATTTGTCAATTTTGCTCACCTTTCTTCTTTCTGTTCTGTACATTTCAGAGAGCCAACCTAAAGGCTTAAAGCATCCTACATTTTTAAGACATGTGACTTCTTGAATATATATTTGTTTAGGATAGCTTCGTCATTTGTCAACTTCATTCAAGCCGTGTATGAATTTCAGATCAGAGGGAACATGTGATATATCCTGATTAAATGCAATTTAGTTGTATAGTGCACAGAGACCTGAGATGGCTGTCCTCAGCAAGGTCTGCCTACAAGTATGGCCCTTGTGTAGCATCTGGAAGAGAGATTACCTCCTGGAGTGGAGTGGAGTGGAGGAGGTAAGGCCCTAGAGAGGTGCAGGTGCATGGTATCAGTACTATTGTAGTTCCTGGATTGGGCAAGTTGGCAGTGGTCATTACATTATATAAATACATACTTTTTAAGAAGAGCCCTGTTTACTTGGTAATGATGATAGGGTATAATAAACTGGTTATTAAATCAGAGTATTAAATGGAATATTAATAAAGTGATTTATGATTAGTCTAATAAAGTACATTTCAAAAATAACTAAAATGTTAACAATGGAGTAAAAGGCTTTGGAAAGAGATTCATATTTTATTCTGAGAATTACTGGATTAATGACTTTACATTGATTAACTGGACTTTATCACTCTGAACTTCACCTTCAATAACAACTGTTGATAAGGATTCTCTCAAAATGGTTTTTTTTTTTTTTTTTTTTTTTTTTTTTTAAAAAGATTTTATTTATTTATTTGAGAGAGAGACAGTGAGAGAGAGCATGAGCGAGGAGAAGGTCAGAGGGAGAAGCAGACTCCCCATGGAGCTGGGAGCCTGATGCGGGACCCGATCCCGGGACTCCGGGATCATGACCTGAGCCGAAGGCAGTCGTCCAACCAACTGAGCCACCCAGGCGTCCCTCAAAATGGTTTTTTGAGGGTGGTCAGCCATTAGACCTAGTACCAAATATTTCTGGTTCTCCATATGGGCACATTACAGGACTGCACTTCTGCGGGTGTTCTGTTTTTGTTTTCTTAATATTATATCTAATCATGATATTTGTGATTAAAAGTGCAATTATGAAACTCAGTTCTGAAGGAAAAATTTAAGTGTCAGTGTGTAATTTGCCACATTTCCTTCTGTCTGCTGAGTTGTCACTCTTCGCTTCTGCCAGTCTGCTCTTCTGAGCAGCTCTGACAGCAGAACCATTTGGATATGGAGAATGAACAAGAATATATACTTTCTGTTGTTTTAAGCCTGTTTTATTTCTTTCTGTTTGTCACTACAGCATATCTTTGCTTATCCTAACTGATGAATTAAAAAAAAAAATTAAACATATAATGTATTATTTGTTTGGAGGGTACAGATCTGTGAATCATCAGTCTTACACAATTCACAGCTCTCAGCATAGCACATGCCTTCCCCAATGTCCATCCCCAGCCACCCCATCCCTTCCCCACTGCCCTCCAGCAACCTTCACTTTGTTTCCTGAGATTAAGAGTCTCTTATGTCTTTTTTTTTTAAAGATTTTATTTATTTATTTGACAGATCACAAGTAGCAGGCAGAGAGAGAAGGGGAAGCAGGCTCCCTGCTGAGCAGAGAGCCTGATGCGGGGCTCTATCCCAGAACCCTGAGATCATGACCTGAGCCAAAGGCAGAGGCTTAACCCACTGAACCACCCAAGTGCCCTGCAAGTCTCTGATGGTTTGTCTCCCTCTCTGGTTTCATCTTGTTTCATTTCCCATTCCCCTCTATAATCCTGTCTTGTTTCTTAAATTCCTCATATCAGTGAGATCATATGATAATTGTCTTTCTCTTATTGACTTAGTTCGCTTAGCATAATACCCTCTATTTCCATCCATGTCATTGCAATGGCAAGATTTCATTTTTTTGATGGCTGCTTAGTATTTCATTATATATATAGGTCACATCTTCTTTATCCATTCATCTGTTGATGGCCTTCTAGGCACTTTCCATATTTTGGAGCTATTGTGGACATTGTTGCTATAAACATAAAATTTTTATTAAAGGAAATTAAATAATACAGCACACCCAGCATAATGTTTAATGTATTAAAAGTGATTAACAAATAATAGTAATTATATTATTCTATTTTCTACTTAAGTAATAGCTCTAGCAGAATACCACATAGAATGGGTAAAGTTTGGTAAGCAAAATATTAGAGAATTTCTCCATACATGGAGAAGCATATACACCTAAATGATGGATCGGGAGCCATTAAATACAAATTCTGTAACCATTTTTTTTTTTCCTGGAGCTGTCTTTTTATTACTTGATTGTTAAAGCAAATTTCAACTAAATAACTGTGTTTTACATGAATTTCTTTTTCTTTTTTTTACATGAATTTCTTAAATGTAACTTTTTCTACCTCATAGTCAGGAAAGCAAGTCCCAGAAAGATTGATTCATTCATAAAATGAGATTAATTTTATAAATTTTAAAAAGAAACTGAACAGTGTATTGTTTAGGCATACTTACACATTTAATTTTTTAGCAAGGGAAAAGCTAAACATAAGATTCTGGTGAATGATAATCCGGCCATAGGAGTTCAGTGGTGAGTTTATGACTGGAAATATTTATCTTCCTAAAGAGACTACTTATACTTAGGAATCTCCTTTAAAAACAAACAAACAAAAAACCCAAACCAAAAGCCCTCCATGAAAAAATAAATAAAAGAAAGAAAGAG
>NC_081560.1:122305351-122372512 GCF_022355385.1 Mustela nigripes | reverse complement strand
AGAAAGAAAGAAAGAAAGAAAGAAAGAAAGAAAGAAAGAAAGAAAGAAAGAAAGAAAGATTTAAAAAGCCCTCCATTTGGGGCTTGTTATCCAAAGTACTAATGCTAGTTATTATACGGTATCTTTAAAGTGTAGAGTATAAGAAACTATAGTCTTATGAATTTAAAGAAGCCTACTGTGTGTCTTTTAAATTTCACTGAGCATCAAGTGTTTGTTTTAGCATATCTGTTCCTAAAGCAGTTGGAAGACAGCATGTACATACAGGCATCTTTCAAATTCACTGTCTTAATTACCAAAATTAAAAGAAAACACATAAATTTTCTTCTTAGTCTCTTCCTGTAGTTTATTTTCCTTCCCATTATTCTCATCCTTTTTTTTTAATATAATTTTTTATTTTTTATAAACATATATTTTTATCCCCAGGGGTACAGGTCTGTGAATCACCAGGTTTACACACTTCACAGCACTCACCAAAGCACATACCCTCCCCAATGTCCATAATACCACCCCCTTCTCCCAAACCCCCTCCCCCCAGCAACCCTCAGTTTGTTTTGTGAGATTAAGAGTCACTTATGGTTTGTCTCCCTCCCAATCCCATCTTCTTTCATTTATTCTTCTCGTACCCACTTAAGCCCCCATGTTGCAACACCACTTCCTCATATCAGGGAGATCATATGATAGTTGTCTTTCTCCGCCTGACTTATTTCGCTAAGCATGATACGCTCTAGTTCCATCCATGTTGTCGCAAATGGCAAGATTTCATTTCTTTTGATGGCTGCATAGTATTCCATTGTGTATATATACCACATCTTCTTGATCCATTCATCTGTTGATGGACATCTAGGTTCTTTCCATAGTTTGGCTATTGTGGACATTGCTGCTATAAACATTCGAGTACACGTGCCCCTTTGGATCACTACGTTTGTATCTTTAGGGTAAATACCCAATAGTGCAGTTGCTGGGTCATAGGGCAGTTCTATTTTCAACATTTTGAGGAACCTCCATGCTGTTTTCCAGAGAGGTTGCACCAGCTTGCATTCCCACCAACAGTGTAGGAGGGTTCTCCTTTCTCTGCATCCTCGCCAGCATCTGTCATTTCCAGACTTGTTGATTTTAGCCATTCTGACTGGTGTGGGGTGATATCGCATTGTGGTTTTGATTTGTATTTCCCTGATGCCGAGTGATATGGAGCACTTTTTCATGTGTCTGTTGGCCATCTGGATGTCTTCTTTGCAGAAATGTCTGTTCATGTCCTCTGCCCATTTCTTGATTGGATTATTTGTTCTCTGGGTGTTGAGTTTGCTAAGTTCTTTATAGATTCTGGACACTAGTCCTTTATCTGATATGTCGTTTGCAAATATCTTCTCCCATTCTGTCAGTTGTCTTTTGATTTTGTTAACTGTTTCCTTTGCTGTGCAAAAGCTTTTGATCTTGATGAAATCCCAATAGTTCATTTTTGCCCTTGCTTCCCTTGCCTTTTGCGTTGTTCCTAGGAAGATGTTGCTGCGGCTGAGGTCGAAGAGGTTGCTGCCTGTGTTCTCCTCAAGGATTTTGATGGATTCCTTTCGCACATTGAGGTCCTTCATCCATTTTGAGTCTATTTTCGTGTGTGGTGTAAGGAAATGGTCCAATTTCATTTTTCTGCATGTGGCTGTCCAATTTTCCCAGCACCATTTATTGAAGAGGCTGTCTTTTTTCCATTGGACATTCTTTCCTGCTTTGTCGAAGATTAGTTGACCATAGAGTTGAGGGTCTATTTCTGGGCTCTCTATTCTGTTCCATTGATCTATGGGTCTGTTTTTGTGCCAGTACCATGCTGTCTTGATGATGACAGCTTTGTAATAGAGCTTGAAGTCCGGGATTGTGATGCCACCAACGTTGGCTTTCTTTTTCAATATCCCTTTAGCTATTCGAGGTCTTTTCTGGTTCCATATAAATTTTAGCATTATTTGTTCCATTTCTTTGAAAAAGATGGATGGTACTTTGATAGGAATTGCATTAAATGTGTAGATTGCTTTAGGTAGCATAGACATTTTCACAATATTTATTCTTCCAATCCAGGAGCATGGAACATTTTTCCATTTCTTTGTGTCTTCCTCAATTTCTTTCATGAGTACTTTATAGTTTTCTGAGTATAGATTCTGTGTCTCTTTGGTTAGGTTTATTCCTAGGTATCTTATGGTTTTGGATGCAATTGTAAATGGGATTGACTCCTTAATATCTCTTTCTTCTGTCTTGCTGTTGGTGTAGAGAAATGCAACTGATTTCTGTGCATTGATTTTATATCCTGACACTTTACTGAATTCCTGTATAAGTTCTAGCAGTTTTGGAGTGGAGTCTTTTGGGTTTTCCACATATAGTATCATATCATCTGCGAAGAGTGATAATTTGACTTCTTCTTTGCCGATTTGGATGCCTTTAATTTCCTTTTGTTGTCTGATTGCTGAGGCTAGGACCTCTAGTACTATGTTGAATAGCAGTGGTGATAATGGACATCCCTGCCATGTTCCTGACCTTAGCAGAAAAGCTTTCAGTTTTTCTCCATTGAGAATGATATTTGCGGTGGGTTTTTCATAGATGGCTTTGATGATATTGAGGTATGTGCCCTCTATCCCTACACTTTGAAGAGTTTTGATCAGGAAGGGATGCTATATCATACTCAAAGGTTCTGTCCAACAAGAAGATTTAACAATTTTAAATATCTATGCCCCCAACGTGGGAGCAGCCAACTATATAAACCAATTAATAACAAAATCAAAGAAACACATAAACAATAATACAATAATAGTAGGGGACTTTAACACTCCCCTCACTGAAATGGACAGATCATCCAAGCAAAAGATCAGCAAGGAAATAAAGGCCTTAAACGACACACTGGACCAGATGGACATCACAGATATATTCAGAACATTTCGTCCCAAAGCAACAGAATACACATTCTTCTCTAGTGCACATGGAACATTCTCCAGAATAGATCACATCCTTGGTCCTAAATCAGGCCTCAACCGGTATCAAAAGATTGGGATCATTCCCTGCATATTTTCAGACCACAATGCTCTAAAGCTAGAACTCAACCACAAAAGGAAGTTTGAAAAGAACCAAAATACATGGAGACTAAACAGCATCCTTCTAAAGAATGAATGGGTCAACCGGGAAATTAAAGAAGAATTGAAAAAATCATGGAAACAAATGATAATGACCTGTCAGTATAGAAATTTGAAGAAATGTAATGAAAATTGATGGAATACAACGACTGAAAGGCTTTGTGATTTGATTGGATTAAATTTTTTAAAAGATTTTTATTTTTTTACTTGACAAGAGAAAGAAAGAGATCACAAGTAGGCAGAGAGGCAGGCAGAGAGAGAGAGGGAAGAGTAGAGAGCCTGATGCAGGACTTGATCCCAGCACCCTGAGATCATGACCTGAGCTGAAGATAGAGGCTTAACCCACTGATCCACCCAGTCAGCCCTGGATAATTTTTTTTTTTAAATGTAGGATTATTTCACCCTGTTTCTGACCATTTGATGTCCAAGAGGTACTCAATCTAATCTCTAAAATTGTAATAGTCACCATTTATACCACATTCTTTTATTTATTCACCTTCTTAATTGCTTAAGTCAGATTTGAAAAGCAACCTGGATCTCCTCTTTTCATCACTTCTGTATGTAGACCCTTTTACATATTAGTTCTGTTGACTCTACTTGTTATTTATTGCATCAGTTCCTTTCTACATGCGTTGTTATTTTAGTTGTCTAGTTTAGTTTAGTTTTATCCTATCCATGTCCTATCCATGTTGATGCAAATGGTGGGTATTCATTCTTTCTGATGGCTGAGGAATATTCCATTGTTTGTATGAACCACATCTTCTTTACCCATTCATCTGTTGAAGGGGATCTCAGTTCCTTCCACAGTTTGACTGTTGTGGACAATGCTGCTATGGACATTGGGGTGCATGTGCCCCTTCTTTTCACTACATCTCTATCTTTGGGGTAAATACCTAATAGCATAATTCCTAGGTCATAGGTTAGCTCTATTTTTAACTTCTTGAGGAACCTCTATACTGTTTTCCAGAGTGGCTATACCAGTTTGCATTCCCACCAACAGTGTAAAAGGGTTCCCCTTTCTCCATATCCTCACCAACATTTCTTGTTTCATTTTGGCCTTGCTAGTTTATTAGTTAAGATTCCATGTTCTGACTTGCTTCCTCAAACTTACACTGTTTTCTCAGAATACTCTTTCTGAAAAATAAACACTAAAAAAGTAATTTAAAAATGGTTAAATCTATTAGCCTGGTCTATAAAGTGTTCCATATTCAAACTCACCTACTCAACTTTTAACTGATTAACATACATGCCAGTCAAGAGTTACTAAAACGAAAAAAAAAAAAAAAAAAGAGTTACTAAAACGAAACATGCATCTCAAACCTCAGCGTCTTTCATAGAGTCAGTCTAGCATCTTGTTCATCCTCAAAGAACCAGCTCAGGCTTCCTTCCCTAGAAGCTTTCCTTTATCTCCATTCCTTGCAGAATTCTGCACACTCTGCTTCATCTGTCTAGTGTGCCTTGCAATCAACACACCATGTATCATACTAGATAACTCATCTGTTTTCCCAACTGGACTATCCAAACCTTTAAGGTAAGAATTGGGTCATATTTATCTTTATAGATGGGTATTCTGTAGGAAGCTTACTCTGCAACCCAGTATACCTACTTATTTTCCCTGTTGGCTTGGCTGTTAGACCTCCATGCAATATTTCTTCCATCTGTTTGAGCTAATTTCATAGAGATATGGTTGGAATCATGAAATTGCTCATTTTTTGTACCTGTCCTCTGTAGCTGACCTTTCAATATGGATTCAGTTATTGTTACTGTTGTGCCCTCTTGGGTATGATTATTTAGACTGTTCCTTTTTGTTGAGCTTTTCAACTTTCATTCGTGGCAATGTGACCATTAAATCTATTTTTGCTCCTATATAAACTTCAATCTGAGTCTCATTCCCTTGCTAGATAGACAAATTGCACACCCACAAGAATACCAATAAATATGTGTTGAAAGAGTTAATGGTTAGATGAAAGTATGTGTGTTTAAAAATATCCTAATGCCTGAATATTTGCCCTAATTCCAGAGGCAATGTTATTTTTCATCTTTTTTAAAAAAAAATTCCTCTTCAAGTACATAAACAAGAAGAAAAACAAATCATTGAAACTATGAGTTTGTATTTTCGCTCATTCCTTTGAGAGAAAACTGCACAGATATCAAATCCCTTGTTTTATTTTTTAGACATGCTTTATGACATTTCAAACATTGAGTACAGATAACAAACAATAATAATTAATCAAAGATGATTTTAGTTGCCTGAAGCATTATCTGTGAGGAAAATGGCATAGCAAATGTTCTCATAAAAATGTGCTACTAATGCGTCATTGAAATACAAGACAAATACAAAAGATTAAGGACTTCCCCCATACATAGCTTTTGTTTCAACCTTTTCTATTGGTTGATTTTTTTGCTGGGTCTTGACAGTTTTGTTATTGTGTTCGTTTTTTTTCTACAAACACAGTCGATTTTTCTAACATTCCAGATTTATTACATTTCCATCCAACTCTTCATCCCTTCTCTTTTTGTCTAGCCTTGGTCAGCCTTCGAAGAAAAGAATACCAAAGACAGAAGCTGACTTCCATGAAAACATGCTGATAATAAAACCTCTCACTTGCTATAAGCAATGAATTTTTGTGAAGTGTTAGGTCCCTGAAGGAGAAATTAATGTGTTTAACCAGCGATATGCTGCGGAGGTGGCCAAAACACAAGCCATCTTGTTCTTGCCAGTGGAGGGCTCTTTTCACTTGGTTCCAACCTGTTGGCCGTCAGCTCCTAATGCCCTCTCAGGAAGAACAATCACTGTTGTTGCTATTTGGAAAGGGGGACAGGGCGCATCTAATTTCATGCAGAGCAACCCCACGTTCTTTGTCTTCATGGAAGCAAAGAGCGAACTGTGTAACTTGCCAACTGGATGGTTTGTGCGTTTCTGAACAAAGGTAGCCTACGTAATGGCACATATTCAATGTGAAAAAGTGCCCCAAGGAGACCAAGTAGGTTAAAAAGGAGGATGTTTGCTTACCTACAATCCACCCAGTGTCGTAATTCTCCATATACTAGAAAAATGTGTTGCTTTCTATGCAAAACTCTTTAATCTGTTTTCCAATCATAACCTCCTTCAAAAGATATGGCAAAATTCCATTAATATGGAATATGGAATATTAATATGGAATATGTGAAAAAAGGTATCTCTCAAGTATATTAAGAAAAGCCAAATAACTTGTTAAGTAGGGTGCATGCTGATGGCAGCTATTAATTTTAATTTATAGTTTTGTTTTGTTTTGTTTTGTTTTTTTAATTTTTTATTTTTTATAAACATATATTTTTATCCCCAGGGGTACAGGTCTGTGAATCACCAGGTTTACACACTTCACAGCACTCACCAAAGCACATACCCTCCCCAATGTCCATAATACCACCCCCTTCTCCCAAACCCCCTCCCCCCAGCAACCCTCAGTTTGTTTTGTGAGATTAAGAGTCACTTATGGTTTGTCTCCCTCCCAATCCCATCTTGTTTCATTGATTCTTCTCGTACCCACTTAAGCCCCCATGTTGCATCACCACTTCCTCATATCAGGGAGATCATATGATAGTTTAATTTATAGTTTTGAATTGATTTCTTTTTCTGAGAAAGAATTACTTTAAAAGCTGCGAAGATGTGCCCCGCCCATTTAGTTGCCAGCCCACTTAGAGAGAGCTTCCATTCAAACTCAGGTTAGAGTTATTAATTTTTAGAAGTAAAATTTAATAAATATTAAAAATATTAAACTAGTCCAGTTCTATGAAAGCAGATGCACACACACACACACACACACACACATACACTATACCTACATTATTTTTCAAATGTAGGAAAGGCAACAGTAAATGAGATTTCAATGATATGCAGTGATAATAGGACTTATGAATGATCACAAATAACTATTTTCCAGATTTTTACTAGACTCTTTGTATCTATTAATTTGTAATTCTAATTAAAATGTTATAAACACCTGAGGCTTATAGAGACTATGCAATCCAGGCTTATGGGTTGAGACAAACACCATAAAAAGGAAGGTATATCCTCTTCTTAAGCCCCTGAGATTCTACCGCAAACCACACCAAGCCACTCTCTGCTTGCTTGCAGATATGTTCCATCAGTATTGGCAATAAACAAACAAACAACAACCAAAAAGTAGATTCATGGCCACATAACAAGATTCTCTATGGATATCAGTTTTTATCACATTTATTAAATATAACTAGTTTTAGATGATTTGAAAATTCTATTTTGTCCTTATAACATTTTCTGCTGTATCCATTCAAATACAATTTGGACTCCCATTTGAGCTTTATAAGTTAAGTTCGGCAAAGTAAAATATTTATATTTTATTTAAATGTTTTAATTATGAATTTCTAATTATAGAAATTCTATGAATTTCTTTTTTTCACTTTTTTTCATGGAAAATAAGGACTTTTTATCTTGTAAAATACTCCCTACATTTAAGATTCTGTTATGCATTTATAAATATATTCTACATTATTTAAAGGGGCATAATTTTCCCTGTGCTTATTAGTGTTGTTTTCATTCCTGCTAAAACATCAGAATAAGCTAAATGTATTTTTTTCCAAGACAGTGTAAAAGAGCAAAAAAAAAAAAAAAACCCACAAAGTTATACATGAGATAACTCATATAAATGGGGCATGATGGATATGTGTGAAGCTTCTACCACCAAAGCCCCTGTAGACTCCAGGGCCCTTGAACAGCCTGGGACTTGGGTTTTATTCCAGCCGATGGTGTTCAATCCTAGGGAAGAAGTCAGCACAAAGTGGAAACCAGTCTACCTAGAACAGACTCATGGAAAGTCAGGCAGGGAAAGTAAAATCAATTGAACCAAACTGTGAATAATTAGATTGATAAGATCAGATTTTATTCTGAGATAATGGGAATCCAGTCAGCATTCACTCATAGAAAAAACCTGAAAAGAAGTGCGGTATTTGAAGAAAATGCATCTGAAGTTGGCCAGCAGGACACATCAGGTCTTGAAGACTGATAGTCAAGAAACTGCTTTGAAAGAACCCACAGGAGAGAGGTTGTGGGAGGCATGTGTGGAAGCAAGGATGAAGAGGGCCTTCCAGACTTGAGAGAAACAGCCCTGGGGTCAGTGCTTGGATCTGCAACGGGGAAGGAGCAAAGGGACTTGGATCACACTGAAATTAGACAGTTGGAGCTGGGAAAATGAAGAAAGATTTGAAGTGGTGTGACAGCAGAAGTTAAAGCATGAGGGTGAGAGTCTTGTTGCTCAGGAGCTATGGAGAATGGAGATTAAAGCCTTGCCACTGATTATTATATCTTTCCACGTCCCAGGCATCAGCAAGTTCTCTGTGGCATACTGTCCCCTAGAGCTGTAGACTTCCTGCAGAGACAGAAAAGCTTGGGAGATGGGACACAAAACTGCCTCCGACCTCCCCTAGAATGTGCATGCATGCACAAACTGAGACACACACACACACACACACACACACCCCAGTAGGAACAGCCATTAGTGCTGATGTCTTTAGGCAATGTGAAAACAAGAGCTCCTTTCCCTCCCTGCTTAGCAGTAGACACCCCGACCAATCCCTTTCTCTAATTTCCCTATGGTTGCACCCTCTCCAAATGTCCTGTTTCCTTCCCTTCTCTGAAGGATGTCCCTTCCCTTCTCTTTTTACCCCCCTGCATTTCAGCTTGTATTATATTTTCTGTGTGGCTCTTCATTTACTGACTCTCCTGTCTCTCTCAGAGGGTGGGCTCTTCCAAACAAGCAAGGTTAGGATCGCTCAAAGCATCTTGGGAGTTGAATGGAAAAGATGAGTGGGTAGTAAGCAGAAACAAAGGTGAAAAGCCACACTATTGAAAAGAAAAATAAATATATTTTTAGATTAAAAAATAAGAAAAATGGGGACACCAGGGTGGCTCAGTCAGCTAAACAGCTGACTTTGGCTAACATCACATTCTTAGGTTCCTGGGATTGAGTTCCTTGGTTCCCTTCTCAGTGGGGAGTCTCCTTCTCCCTCTCCCTCTCCTGCTCTGCCTGCTTGTGCTTTCTCTCTTTCTGTCAAATAAAGAAATCAAGTATTTTTTTAAAAAATAAGAAAAATGGATAGGAACTGAGTATTCACAAGCAGAGGAAATAAAAGATATTGAATATTTTCCATTTTCTGGATAAAGTAGATGAGATTATCTGCACAAAATGTCTGGCTTTAAATGGATGAGAGAATTCAGAAAAATGGGTCCCTACAAATCTCATATGTTGTGAAGTCCTACTAAGTGTAGTGTTCATGCATATCATCTTGATTTTCTTTTTCTTTTTCTTTTTTTTAATATTTTATTTATTTATTTAACAGAGAGAGATCACAAGTAGGCAGAGAGTCTGGCAGAGAGAGAGAGAGGAGGAAGCAGGCTCCCTGCTGAGCAGAGAGCCTGATGGGGACTCGATCCCAGGACCCTGAGATCATGACCTGAGCTGAAGGCAGAGGCTTAACCCACTGAGCCACCCAGGTGCCCTCATCTTGATTTTCTCATGCAAAGTAGACTTTCCTTATAAAATAATCTTGGAGACTTATGTAGATATCAGCATATTTAATAAACTGAACCAGTTAATATACACTGGGAGATGTGTTTTATTAATAGCAGTAATTATAGCTTCTACCACAATGTTTAGAAGGTCACTAATGGATACATGTTTATTTACTTGAAATAATGCTTTAATCCCTTTTAAGATAAATGTTGCTTTTGTTACATGAATAATTACAATCAAATTCAGCTCTTATGAGTGAATCAGATTTATGTTCTCAGGGTTTATTTAAAGTGAACTGCAACTGTATCATTTAAAATAAATAACAATTTTCTTTACATACATAGTAAACCTTAGGGAACATACTTAAATCTGCTATTTTAATATTTTTCAAAGAAAGGATACATTTTCTCTTTATTGAGTTTTCAGAGATTGATATTTTTCTTCTTTTATAATAAAATTAGTACTAGATCTCTTACTTTTTTTTTTTTAAGGAAAATATGGCAGATTGTTTAATGAACAGGTTTTTAATAGAGGGGGAAAATAGAACTATCGTCTGGATAATATTTCTCTTCATATGCATGGCATTAGTACATGGCCTCTTTTTCTTTTGAAGGCATAATTCTATTCAAAATACAAACAATCCTGAAGGTATGTAGGAAATATGCAAAAATATACAAAATAAACATATAGATAATATACTTTTATAGTTTTGAAAACTGTCCTGTTAGGATTGTTGTAATTATATACTAGTAAGGACAGTTTCTGACTCAATTTTTCAGCCACATCTATGATAAAATGAGGTTTTCCACTTTCCCAAGAAAGCAGACAGTAATGGCATTCAAAGATTTAAATGTGCTGATGCAGGCTTCTTACTGAAGGTGATCTGACATGTTTAGTATCTTGACCTTCACAGAAGAGTAAAAATAATCCATTTTAAAGTACAATCTATATAGTTTGTTTTACATGATCATTTTCCCCAAAACTGTGTTAGTGGAAACTCAGTTTCATTTATAAGACTAGAATTAATAGAATCATTTTATCATCTAATATTCACCTACTAGAATAAATCCACTGTATCAGATTTTTCCTATATGACATGTAATTATAAAGTAATAAGATGGATATTTTATCAGACCTTTTCTGGATGACTTTTCCATTACTCTATAATTATATCATAGGGATGCCTGGGTGGCTAAATCGGTTGAGCATCCAACTATGGACTTTAACTCAGGTCATATGATCTCAGGGTCATGAGATCAAGCCCCTGTGAGGCTGTGCTGGGATGGAACCTGCTTGGGATTCTCTCTCTCCCTCTGTCACTTCCCACATCCTTTCTAAAAAAGAAATAATAATAATAATAATAATAATAAATTATACCATAGGTTCACAGTATGCTTTTCTCCACAGTATTTCTAAATCTCTATCTATCCAAAATAACTTTCCTAGATCAGGGGCCAGCAAACATATTCTATAAAGACCAGAGAGTAAATCATTTAGATTTTGTAGGCTGGATGGTCTCTGTTGCAATGACTTCACTCTGCCCTTGTAAGATGAGTACTACCAACACTGTGTAAAGGGATGGACAAGACTATGAACGTTGAAATTAGAATTTTATATAATTTCTACATGCCAAGACATATTATTCTTGCTCTGATTTTTTCCAAGTATTTAAAAATGGAAAAAACATTCTTATTGTATTGACCATGCAAAAATCCCACAGTGGTCTGCATTTGTGCAAGGGGCTGTGGTTTGCCTAGTCCTGTCATAGATCACACATTCAAGAGCAAACCAGCTCTTAGAAGCTCAGTTGCAGGTGTGGAAGGGTATACGCATTTAAAACTGGAGAAAAGTATAGTATGAACTAGAGGAATATTGTAAAGTTGGTCTTCACAGCAAGGACTCCAAGGACAGCCTGAATTGTGACAGTCCAGAAAATTAAATGTGGTAATCTACTTAAAAGTGGGGTGTAATTGTGCAGACGCCTTCTGGGATACTTGTTTTGAAGTCACTCCTTGATGGGAGCCAACACCTCTGCTCGGTATCCTTGTCCCCAAGTGCCCCCACTCCTGGGATTTACTCAAACACCAGCTGTCTGTTTCAAGGGAAGGCCAGGAAAGGAAGGGGGAAAGGGTGCTTCACATCAATTTTACTAGATACGAGGATGGTGTTCAATTCCTCAAACTTCAAGAGTTCTCTTAAGGCCACTAGGAAACTATTCCTGTTTCTCTTCAGTTCTTCTCTTATCCCAATCAAAGAATTATCACCCCTCCTTTCTTTAAATTATTTAAAGGATTTTGGTTCTTATTAACAGATGTTAATTAGCAGTCTGCCATGCAAAAGAGTTGAGGACTTCTTATTTTTTATCTGTTTAAAATGATAGATTGTGAGGACACAGGGCCTTAGTGTCCTCATTAGTCTCTCCAGGAAAGGGTTTTATTTTTAATTGTTGTCACCCAAGCCATATATATATATTTTTAGCTGAGTTAAACCTACATAATGAAATGTGAAAATTTTGTAGGCTCTTAACTATTAATATTGAACATCAGTGCTTAGCTTTCTTTTTTTATTTAAAGGGAATATTTTGCTGAAAATAGTAATAATTAACATCATGAACCAAAAAATCAATTTTAAGAATTTCATATTAAAGGGGAAGCTGGATGACTCAGTTGATTAAGCATCCTGCTCTTGGCTTCCTTTCACGTCCTGATCTTAGAACCGTGGGATCAAGTCCCATGTTGGGCTCTGTGCTGGGTGCAAAGTTGCTTGAGATTCTCTCTCTCCCCCTCAGCACCTCCCCCCAACTCATGAGCACTCTTTCTAAAAAAATAAATAAATAAAAATTAAAAATTAAAAAATAAATTAATTTAAAATCCATATTAAATACTTCTTTTTAATGAAGATTTCCATTTGATACTTTAATATCTTCCTGGAGTACCATTTTATCTACAGATATGTATTTTCATATAGAATAATGTTACTAGTACCTCTGTATACAGTTCCCTCTGTATACCTTCATGTGTAATTCTTCATAGTGAAGTTACTATGACACTAAAGATCTAGATCTCTCTCTCTCTCTTTTTTAAGCACATGCTTTCGTAATGCTGTTTCAAGATAGCCACTTATTTGAACTGTAGAAATGGTCCCATGTAAGCAGCTCATGATTTCACCTGGCCCACATCTGGGAGCATGCACATCCATGCTCAAGGGGATAATATGTATTATTAGGATACATATTTTGCTCACATACAGGGGAGCCAATGAAATACCATCAATGATAATCATTTGTGGATTGCCAGTTGCATCCCAGCTGCATTTTCTTATTTGGTGCTCACAACAATCTGGTTGATAAAAAAAACAAAAACAAAAAACTGTTCCATTCTTCATTGTTACTAAGAATGAGTTTACTTGAATATTCCCCTGCTTCTGCCTCACACTGTATGTCCTAGCAGGAGGCTGGCTGGATGTGAGTATCAGCTTATAGAAAATGCACCAAATGAGCAAAGAGCTGAACCTAATGGAGCTATCGTTGCAGCCTGAATATCGATTTAGGAAGAACGTGTGATTCATGGACCTGGCCAAACAGGCGCTCATGCTGTTGTACTGATGTATAAATACATTTCAACCACAAATACTCATGTATTGGGTTCATAGAAATAATTAGCTTACAGTAAAACTGGAGATACCAAAATACA
Organism: Mustela nigripes; assembly: GCF_022355385.1. Taxonomy (NCBI): domain Eukaryota; kingdom Metazoa; phylum Chordata; class Mammalia; order Carnivora; family Mustelidae; genus Mustela; species Mustela nigripes. The sequence goes on along the minus strand of NC_081560.1, from coordinate 122,359,186 downwards.
TGTTACCTCTTCTCATCTTGTGCCAAAATGGCAGGAATTTAGAACATACTTATACTGGGAAATTGTTAATACTACAGATGGACTTCTTCACTGTTCAGTATGGCCCCAAAACTGAAAACTGAAAGTTCTTATTCCAGATGCTTGTTCGAATGGTATGTAGCCTTCCTTCTAGCTCCTCACCCTCTTCTTTCTCTTGATATTCATTAAATTTCATTTTTACTTTTTTTTTCTTATTTTTATTTTTATCTTTACTCTTGAAGTGTATCTGATGTGCAGGGTTCTATTTGTTTCAGGTGTGCAGCATGGTAAGTGTAGCTCCCATCTGTCACGCAGCGTCATTACAATGTCATTGATTGTGTTCCCTCTGCTATACTTTTTATCACCGTGGCCTACTTATTTCATAACTAGAAGCTTCTGCTTGTTAAATCCCTTCATCTATTTCACTCATCCCCTTCCTGCTCCCCTTTGGTAACCAGCCGTTTGTTCTCTGTATTTATGAGTCTCTTCCTGTTTTTGTTTGCTTTTTTATTTGTTTAGATTTTTAGATTCCACATAGACATGAAATTATATGATATTGTCTTTCTTTGACTTATTTCACTTAGCATAATACTCTCTAGGTCTATCCATGGTGTCACAAATACCAAGATTTCATTATCTTTTTATGGTCAAGTAATATTCCATTTTATATACACACACATTGTGTATATATGTATGTGTTTACATATATATGCATTGTATATATACATACACAAAAGCATACATATACACATTGTATATACATGTATATGCACATTCATATATAGACACATGGTGTATATATACAACATAGATATACACATATATATACTGTATATGTAAATTGTATATATACACAAATATACAGTGTATGTGTATATATATACATGGGTGTGTATATGTATGTATGTGTGTGTATATACATATATATGTATATGTGTATACTTCTTCTTTATTCATCTGCTTAAGGACACTTGAGTTCCCTCCTTATCTTGCTTATTATAATAAGGCTGCAATAAACATAGAGTTGCATGCATATTTTTCCAATTTGTACTTTTATTGAATCCAGTAGTGGGATTACTGGACCATATAATATTTCTATTTAGACTTCTTTGAGAAACCTCCATATTGTTCTCCACAGAGGCTGTACCATTTGTGTTCCCACCAACAGTGCACCACAGGTTCCTTTTTCTCTATATCCTCACCAACAGTTATTATTTCCTATTATTTGGTAGGGTTTTTTTCTTTTGTTTTATGTTTTATGTTTTTTTGTTTTGTTTTATTGTTGTTTTTATTTTAGCCATTCTGACAAGTGTGAGGTGATTCCTTATTGCACCTTTGATTTGCATTTCTTTGACGATGAATGATATTGAGCATCTTTTCATGTGTCTGTTTGCCACCTGGATACCTTCTTTGGGAAAAAAAATATGTATTAAGCTGCTCTGCCCATTTTTTAAATCAAATTATTTATATTTTTGGTGTTGAGCTGTATATGTTCTTTATAGATATGAACCCCTACTAGATATATCATTTGCAAAACTTCTCCCATCCAGTAGGTCTTTCCCATTGTATATTCTTGCCTTCTTTATCATAGATTAATTGACCATGTAATCATAGGTTTATTTCTGGATGCTTCATTCTGTTCTATTGATTTATGTGTCCTATTTTGTGCCGGGACCATACCATGCTGTTTTGGTTACTACAGCTCTCTAGTATATCTTATCTGGGATTGTGATACTTTCAGTTTTGTTCTTTTTTCTCAAGATTGCTTTGGCTCTTCGGCCAGCTTTGGCTCTTTGTGGCTCCATATAAATATTAAGATTATTTGTTCTAGTTCTGTGATAAATGCTGTTAATCTCCTTGCTGTTCAATTCTTCACTTTCTTTTTATCTTACTTTTGTTTTCTTATGAATAGTGATAAATTACATTGTATACTTCATTGACTATCAGTGATATAGATTTATAATCTCTCATTTTCTCACTTACATGAAATCCAGGTGCTGTGTCTCAAAGTTTTAGCTACATGGACCAATGTCATTTTCCACATGTACAGTAAATGTAAAGTATAGGTCTCAATTATTTTATATTAGTATAATTTATTTCTGAGTAAGATTTTTTCTAAAACACAAATTTACTGTTATTTAAGAGCAGGTCACATATAGGTTAGGAGCTTAAGAAATCGCCTAATATGTCATCTCGAGAGTCCATAACTTTATCTGTGAGTTGTTCAATACCTATCGTGACACTAGAAATAATTGTGTTAATACTCTTAGACCATTAGTGTATTTTAACAAGTACCCCTGTTTCTAAAGGGGCAATGAAATTGAATTTGCAATAGTGATTTATTGAATGATTATTAAATCCAATTAGGTTTTTCTCTTTTATGCTGAATTTAAACAAACTGTGGTCTAAAAATGTTTTACAAAGAAATGATGTGTTTTAAAATTACCAACTTTATTAGTTAAAATGGGCATTCAAAAGATATTAAAAGTGTATCTGAAGGCTATAACGTAACACAATAAAAATTTTAAAAATTTAAAATTTAAAAGTTTAAAATTTAAAAATTTAAAAAATAAATAAATGAAGACTATAATGCAATAGAATATAGGCTTCATGCATCCAAACACACCTTAAGATCACATAGTTAAACTTGTGACAAATCTAGGTCTCTTGGGATCCCTTCCTACGAGTTCTTGTAAGTCTGCATGGGGTTCAGAACATCAAATTAAACAAGTATTCTTGGCCAACCTACATATCAGCGTTTGGTGATCAGTGTTATAATTCCAAAACATTTTCTTTGTATTAAAATTAATTAAAGGTATCAAAAAATTTAAAAAATAATAAAATTAATTAAAGGTACCAAATTAATTAAGATAAAGATAAAATTAATCAAAGATACAATTAAAAATCCCTATATTTGTGCTAAATCAAAAATATTCAGCTTTGTAAGTCTGCAATGAAGCCCAACAATATTATATACATCTTAACAAATATAGGTGATTCTAATATGGAAATCCATTCACCTACTCTAAAAAATCAGGAACTATTTGAATGAAATCTATTCAAATAATCCCAAACCTGCTAAATCTTGAAGCATCCCCAAAAAGGAACGTCTATGATTTCACTCATTTAAAATTTTGTCATTGATCCAGTAATATTTTCTTTATTATTGATCTAATTTTGCATAAAAAAATTAAGGACAGTGGCTTTTTCTGTGTTATTTCTGTCCTTTCACCGTTCCTGTAGTATCCACAGAACTTTTTTCACAATGCCCTTTTCTATTATAATTTCTTTAATTCAGGGTCAAATACTAGAAGCCTGAATATTGATTCCACCCACAGACATAGTTTTGGGATATTTCCATTCTATGTTTTTAAATTTTTTGGTTTAAATTTGTTTAAACCAAATCAACTGTTGAAGTCTTTATGTGTGAATACAAACACACACACACACACACACACACACAGATTCTAGATTTATTTCCTCTCTTTAAAAATATGAGATAATTTGATAATGCTGAGCTGGCAGTTGTATAAGGCAATGATTTCTGAGTAGAAGCCACCTGCTTTAAACAGAGAGTGAAATATGGAGTTTACCAACAGTGCTACTGCTCCTCCTTGTAATTTCTCTGACACTGAGACCACATACCCATGGCCATTTCTCATTGGAAATATTTTTTTTTATTATTTTTGAGAAACTCCTTTCTGTGCTCACATTACTATAAAAAAATCATGGGCCATAAAATTGGGCAGAAAAGGCTGCATATTTCAAGGATATGTGAGGGAGATCATTTTTTTTTATGAAAGTAACAATATTTTATGTGTTTATTTTATAAACCTGAAATGCTTCACCCATTTTGTTATCTGTCAGCATCTGAGTTTGCAAGTTTTGGTTTATGTGTTTTCCCTCTCACTGGTTTGAAGGTCTGTACTGTTTTTAGGCAGATGAAAATTATGCCTTACTCATCTCTGTGGACCAAGCACCAGGTTAACAGTCAGGACCTGCTTAGAACAGATGCACATATGTGTTTCAGTGATTAACAGCATTGTTTTTTTTTTTAACTTTTTATCAATATTATAGATGGTATAAGTCCAGTTTTTTGTTTGTTTGTATGTTTGTTTGTTTATTTTCATGGCGTTTTCCCAGCGTTCGTTGCCTTTCAAGTGTTCTACTTCTTCTGGTTCTTGTTCCATTCCATAATTTCCACGTATTTCTCTTTTGTTAAAGGAACACATATCTAAAAAAAAAAAAAAAAAAATCTGTCTCAATCAGTTAAGCATCTGCTGTCAGCTCAGGTCATGATCGTGGGGTCCTGGGATCCAGTCCTGTGTCGGGCTCCCTGCTCAATGGGAGGTCTGTTTCTTGGTCTGCCTATCTCCCTGCTCATGCTATCCTTCTCTCTCAAATAAATAAATAAAATTTTTATTTATTTATTTATTTGTTTGTTTATTTTGAAATATTTTATTTATTTGACAGAGAGAGAGCATGTGCACCAGCAGGGGTAGCGGCAGGTAGAGGGAGAAGCAGGATCTCTGCTGAGCAAGAAGCCTGAGGTGGGACTCAATCCCAGGACCCCAGGATCATGACCTCAGCTGAAGGCAGATGCTTAACCAACTGAGCCACCCAGAGGTCCCTAAATAAAATCTTTAACAAAAAGAAAATCTGTTAAAAAAAATAAATTGTATCTGATTTTAAAAATATCAAAAAAAAAAAAAAAAGAAAAAAGAAAAAATCTGTCGAGCATGCTTCCATATGGAACAACTTGTCAATACATAACAATTCTCTCGGCTGCCAACAGAAATCTCCAGTACCTGTTTCCAGTTCACATCTCAGTTCATAGTATTCTCCCACTTACCTAGTGGGTGTTTATTCTCATCTAATTCATCTTATCTTATCTATCTAATCACACAGGTAGTGTTATTGTTCTCTTAGGGGATAGCCACCATCCAGTGCGCTTTTATCCATACCTGAGCAGGCATGCTGAATGTTCAGCAAACTGTGTGAATGGGTAAATCCATGCCCAGCACCCAATAAAAATAAATGAATCATTAAAATCCAAGCCCAAATGAGTAGTAGCAAAAGCAGTCACCATTTGCTGAGTACTTGATGTATGTTTGACATTAGACTACGATACTTCTGAGCAATTTCTCATTGGTCACCATGATGATTTCTTCACTGAAGAGCAGATTCAGGTTTAGGAAGGGGTAGAAGCAGGCAGCACCTGGGAAGGAATGGTGGACACTGATCCCAAATTTCTTCCCTGCCCATGTGCTCTGCAGTGAGACTTGGCCTCCCAGGGGCAGGAAGTCAGAAGTGCTCAGAAGCTGAGGAATGAGAAGGGCACCCTGACAGGATATTCACATTAGTGACAGAACACCTCGTATGAGTGCTGATGTTGTTTGAAGCTTTAGTATTTGGGTCCAGTAGCGCAAGCAAAATTGTCATATAAAATCACTGTTTTGTGATTCCTTTAATCATGAAAATTAGTCAAATGTAAGTGGTTTATAAATTCCAAAAGGATGAAGTTCTGACTTTCTGAACCCTTAAAATTTAAGAAATTTAAACTCATTTGAAGAGCAATATTGCCGTAAAACAAACACCTTAAAGATGAATGAAACTTTCAATATTTCCAGTACTCATTACATCTACTTAAAAACATTCTTAGAAGAAAGAGTAGCATATATTTGCTACTGGCAGGAAGTTGAGAAATCCTTGAATGATCCAAAGGTGCTAAAACTCGAAATCCCTTCTGACCTCACAGTTCCTCTGGGCTAGTGATGGCTCAAGATTTGTCTTGTTGGGATTATTGCATTTGGGAAATTTCTAGAGCCATTTCCTGTTACATGAATGTACAGTTATAAAAATACACACGTAACTGTACTATGTGTGGATACATGTGTGTGTTTATGTATATGTCTGTGTGTATATTACTTTATATTGCTTACTAATTCCATTGACAATGACCTTTTATGTACTTTGTCTTTATATATCAGAAAAAAAATTATCTTTACTAAGAAACAGTCACTTTCATTGAGAAAAAAATAAGTAAATAAGCTCATAACTCTTCATTAAAATGTTGTGGGAAATAATTTTGGAGCTGAAAATGATCTTGATCTCCTTCCTCTCCCCCATTATAGGGCTCATCTATGCAGTGCTCAGTTACCCAAGGTCGAGGAGCTCACAAACTTACTTATAAATCTAGACCATTTTATTATTATTACTTTTGTTTGCGGGATAGTTTCCATTAATCACTCAAGTCATTTCCTTTTCTTTTTGGGTACATGATTAGAATAAAACTCTTGCTGACCTCCTCTCTTTGTAATCCTAGTGAAACTCTATTAATCTGCTGAAATATCAAAATTACCACAAATGTGCTTAATTCAGTGCCTTCTCAGATTATTTCAGAAAGCATGATGCACACAGACACTTGACCTTAATACTCCACATTTCTTCCAGCTTGTCAACGTGCATGTGTATGTGTGTGTGTGAGAGAGGGGGACAGAGACAGAGAGGGAGGGAATGAGGCTGGAGCTTGATACTCCAATCTGAAAAGGTGACGGTGAATGCTTCTTGGTTACCCGTGCCACAGAGTGAGTCCCATTTGCTTTGCAATCACTGTCACCCCACAAGAACAGACTTCCCAGAACAAGTCTTTATTTTTCCTAGTTCACCCTCTGTGCATAATTTTTTTAAAGATTTTATTTATTTATTTGAGAGAGAGAGAGACAGTGAGAGAGAGCATGAGCGAGGAGAAGGTCAGAGGGAGAAGCAGACTCCCCATGGAGCTGGGAGCCCGATGTGGGATTCGATCCTGGGACTCCGGGATCATGACCTGAGCCGAAGGCAGACGTCCAACCAACTGAGCCACCCAGGCATCCCTCTGTGCATATTTTGAACTTTGCCTTTGCCTTTAGGGGGTGATAAAGTTTCTTCTCCTTCTTGAACTGAACATGCCCTAGGGACACAGCAATGCCATGTTTACCTGAAACGAGCAATACAAAATATAAGTATTGTTTCTAGACCTGAATCAGTATTTTATCTAATCATCTCTATTTGCTTAGTATATCCCAATGTTGTGACTGCTTTAAATTAAAATAGAAAGTTATGCTGTGCTTCTTACAGGTTTAAAGTGTAATTAAATGAAAACATACACCCTATTTTTTTTTCTAAGAGAGGCATTTTTTATGCAGCTGAGAAACATACCAGAAGCTAAAAAATATTTAAATGGATTCATTTGATTTTTAAGTACCTGCTGCCATTTTAAAAGAAGCAAATAAGAGTAAGAAAATAGATATTATCTTCAGGTGACTTTTTCTAGTAGCAATTTACAATTAAATCCTTAACATAGAAATCTGATAGTTTTGCGTAGAATAAGTACTCTTGTTAAAGAATCAATAACTCTATCTTCCTTATGGACTTATTTAATTTATTTGCATCATCAGCATTATTCTAGGTGTTAGGGATCAGACAGTAAATCACACAAAATCTCTTGCCTTCTTTTGGCTTATAAAGAGCTGGGGTTTCACTTATTATTGTACAATATGTTCATCCATTCATGCTTGTGACTTTGAGGGCCAGAAATTCATGTTGAAAAAAAATATTAAGGGTGCCTGGGTGGCTCAGTGGTTTAAGCCTCTGCCTTTGGCTCAGGTCATGATCTCAGGGTCCTGGGATGAAGCCCTGCATCGGGCTCTCTGCTCAGCAGGGAACCTGCTTCCCGTTTTCTCTCTGCCTGCCTCTCTGCCTACTTGTAATTTCTCTCTTTGTCAACTAAATAAATAAATAAAATATTAAAAAATAAAAAAGAAATATTTAAAAAACATAAATATCAAGGGGCACTTGGGTGGCTTAGTCAGTGAAGTGTCTGCCTTCCATTCGGGTTATGATCTTGGGGTCCTGGGATCGAGACCCGCATTGGGCTCCCTGCTCAGCAGGGCGTCTGCTTCTCTCTCTGTCTGCTGCTCCACTTCCTTGTGCTCTCTCTCTGTCTCTGTCAAATAAATAAAATCTTTTTTTTTTTTTAAGATTTTATTTATTTATTTGACAGAGAGAAATTACAAGTACACTGAGAGGCAGGCAGAGAGAGAGAGAAGGAAGCAGGCTCCCTGCTGAGCAGAGAGCCCGATGCGGGACTCGATCCCAGGACCCTGAGATCATGTCCTGAGCCGAAGGCAGCGGCTTTACCCACTGAGCCACCCAGGCGCCCCAATAAAATCTTTTTAAAAATGTAAATATCAAGAAGGACATTACAGAGTAAATTAACTAATACTAATAAGAGCTTGCTTGGAACTCAATAGAATATGTTCAAATTGGCTTCTGTGCTATATAAATTAATGCTTTACATCTCATATTAGTACAACTTTGACTAAACTGTTAGGTCAAATAAGACATAACATTAGTGTTTTTCCACAACCAGTTTTTATTTACCTCATAGACGTAAGTCAGAGGCGACATTATTCTTTCTTCATTTAGAACATAAAAAGGAACCATGAATTATGTATTTGACTTTTTGTTTTCCAGATGTGTAAATCATGACATTCTCTAAAACTTGCTGTTTGCTTTATAGGATGTATATGTAAAAAAATACCATTTGTTCTCCCAACGAACTTGATCTAAAAGTATTTTAGGTAGATAAATATTAGTCATTTATTTCATGGAAAAATTACTATTAGAAATTTAACAATGCAAAGAGAAGAGTAGATTTTCTGCTGGTAATGGAGTTTTGTGTTTGTGAATAGCTGAGTTAAAGCACCTAGTTTTTCCATGCCACTCTCTGTAATGCCAAAATTGTTTAACAAATATATTTTTATAAAGCTTTAGAAATATCTCTCCTATTTCATTATGTATAGAAGTTCCTCACGGGATAGGCATTTTTGGTTAAACTTGGGATTTCTGATTTTACTACATCTGTTCATTTTATTTCTTTGTGTGTGTGTGGCCTTTGTTTTGGGGATTATGTTATTCTCTACCTCATACTCTTCCAAAGCCACTAGAGTGACTATTCAGAAATAGCTAAAGCATTTTGAAGGCCATATACCTGAAAAAAAAGAAATTTCATAAAGGAAGATGGATCATTTTCATTGATTTTAGACTCTGTGTGTGTCTTTACAGTTGTTTTAAGTGCTTTGACTCTAGAAGAGGGACAACTAAGGGGAGAGATATCAGTCATATAATTTATTCTTTTGTCATTTTTCTTTTCCTATTGGAGAAAATCTTTAGTGCAAAGACAGTAGATGTATGGCTGCCTGAGGGAGGCTGCTGGTTTACTAGGCTCTTCGTGCACCCGTTCCCGGCACATTAGGGAACAGGTACTTGGATCAGTGGGTCACTACGGCTTGATCCTGTTGCTCTCTTACCATGGTCTTCCTCTTCCACACCCCCAGCTCCTTCTGAATTCTGTTACTGTGCGGAAGGCCTAGACTCTTCCAACTCTGCTCCCATCAGCATGTCAGTCCTTGGTCCCAGCTTGCCGAGGCAGCTGCTGAACTCATTATTCAGGCAAGATAATTCTCTCTGGGCATGAATATAAGCTTTACCTGTCTAATGGGAATTTTTATTGTGAGAGGACTTTAAAAGCTCATGCCAAAAGAACCTAAAGAGATCGGAGGAGATGCTTTTGAGGATAAGTGTCTCCCCATCCTTTATTACTCTCTCAGCTGCTCTCATGCCTTCCACTTTAATCTAGAAGTTCTTAAAAAAAAAAAAAAAAAGCATAAAACACCAGTATTCCTGATATAGAATAATATTACATTCTTGCTAATATTTGCACAGGGCTCACAGTTCCCACAGTGTCTCAACACACATGGAAACTGGAGATTAGCACAGAGAATTACAAACATTCACAGTATGGATCAAACCAAACAGATGAACATATAAGAAGGGAAACACAGAGAGGGAAAAAAACCATTAGAGACAACTTTTTCCCCCCAAGATTTTATTTATTTATTTATTTAGAGCATGAGCAGGGTGGGGGTGGGCAGAAGGGACATAGAGGAAGAGAGAGAGAAAGACTCTCCAGCAGACTCTGCACTCAGCCCAGAGCCTAATGTGGGGCTCAATCTCATGACCCTGAGATCATGACCTGAGACAAAATCAAGAGTCTGATGCTTAAATGACTGACCCATTCAGGCACCCCACGAGAGGCTTAACTGTACAGAACAAACTGGGGTTGTTGGAGGGAATTGGGGGGGGAGGGGTTGGGTGGGGGATGGGCATTAAGGAGGGCACCTATTGGGATGAGCACTGGGTATTGTGTGAAAGTGATGAATCACCTAATCCTGTTTCTGAAACCAATCTTACCATGTATGTTAACCAACTAGAATTTAAATAGAAACTTTAAATCACAACAAAACACACACACACACACACACAAAACAACAACAAAATGGGGATCACAAATATTCAAAATCAAATTTTCACCTCTTCAGCTGTAAGAAACAATGCAATTTTGTGTTTCTTACCTTTTGGTTTTTGTGCACTGTCTTTCACGTGGGTTACCCATGTCTTCTGTCTGTGATTTTTTTATCCCTTTTAGATATTTGGATAAAATTATATTTACAAAGATCTGCAGAAGTTGTGCACCTGTGTTGTTCCATCCTAGAGCAACACTGCTACTTAAAAACCGCAAACAGCAGAGACAGGAAACAGAAACAAAATGAAAAGAAAAACAAACAGAAAGTTGCATCCTTTACAGTTATTTCTCAAGTTCTACAATGCCTTGTTTGGAAATGTGCCTTTTCACTTCGTTGTCACTTACTGGTTCTCTTCAGTCCAACTCCCCTTCAGAAAGCTTCCCGCAAGCCCCAGAGCACCTCATTCTCCTCTTACTCCCCTTTCTCATCATCTTCTCTATTATAAGAAACCCAGAAGGGGCACCTGGGTGGGTCCGTCCATTGAGCGACACACTGATTTTGGCTCAGGTCACGATCTCAGGGTCATAGGATCAAGCCCCATGTTGGGCTCCATGCTGATGGGGGCAGTCTGCTGTAGATTCTCTCTCTCTTCCCTCTGCCCCTCCCCTCTCATGCTATTAATTAATTAATTAATTAATTCTTAAGGTAAAAAAAGACCAGAAGTACCAGTGTAGCAAAACATTATTCAGAAGGCACAATAGTGGATAGGTTGAGTCATCTCCCTGGGAATGTTTTCCCGAAAGTGGATAAGGAAAGCCTGGGCGTGCTTTTGTCCATGGGAGCTAAAACTGAGGATAGGACAGGTGTAGGCTTAACAGTATCAGCTTTGGAATCAACACAGACACGCTCTGAATCGTATGTTGCAATATGCTACCCTTGTGACCTTGCAAAAGGTAGTTAGCCTGTTGAATTTGTTTTTGTGTTTGTCTTTTGGTTTTTTTGTTTGTTTTTTTAATTGTAAAACTGCACCTCTCTCGGGTTTAGTACATGGATAGGTGATCATGTCAGTAAAATGTTTACACAGTCCTCGTACTAAACACTCAGGATAAAAAAGATATTTTTGAGATGACAAGTGTTTTTGAAAACAACTTGGAGGTTCAACTCAGAGGACAAACAAAAAGCCAGCAGTTTTTAAAGGCTAAGAGTCCATAGGTAAGCATTGTTGAAGAGATTCTTTAAGAGAATCGGGATCTTCCCTGAGAGCCCTTTCAGCTTCTCTGACTGTGATTTGACCAAGCTTTATACAGGTCCCCTAGAAGGAGGAGGAGTCGCCCTGAAGGTTACGGAGATAACAGAACCGATGGAACAGGAGAAGCATAAAGGGGATAAGTAATAATTTTTGCAGTGATTTTTATCCCTGACACACCCTGAGTATCATTGTTAGCATGATCAATAAATGCAGATGAAAATAAAATTTTTAAAACAACATTTAAAGAAATTACTTTAACGACAGAAGTATATGAAAATAATAGAACTCCCTAAGAGGTATTTAAACCAAATTTAGCTGTCTAATAAATTATAAATAGCTCTGTCTTTACACACATTTTCTCTAGGGAGCAAATAGAGTTATTTACTTTCTATAAATATTCAGTATTCTTCAAAGTGTCTTCCCCTACAAAAATGTTAAAGTAATTGGGGGAGGGGAGGGGTTAAGAAAGCACATTGCTTTATACCCGTGCGTATAACTATGTGATTTATATAATAAACACAACCACACTAGCAGTATATTTTCTGGATGTTAATAGCCTGAAATTTCTTTTAGTAGTAGCATTAATCAGTCAAGGATGGGTTATTTTATGGCCTTTAATGGCCTTTGTTGATAGATGGAGATTTTGTTTACAGATTATTCTTCATTGAACCGCCATACATTGCAAGCTATGTTTCTTAAGTGATGTTCTCAAAATACAAATTGCACTGCTGAGAATCTGTTCTCAGCTAAATTAAATTAGATAAATGCATTCTTTATGAAGCATAGGTAATGGAGCAATGTGCTAAAAATGCCTTTTCCTGAGACATTAGTGTGGAATGCCTTAAACATACAATTTTTCCTTCAGAAATATCTCTCTGCTTGTGTGCAAGTTTATGAGCCTACTTGTTGTTGTTCCAGAGTAATTTATGTAGAATACATAACGTATGAAGTTTGCTTTATGGTGTTTGACTATTATAATGGATATCTGCCTTCAGGTCGCACATTACCAACAATTTTCATTTTTTTAAAAATGAACAAAAGCAGAAGTGCCAATTTATATTTTCCAAATGTTTTAATAATGTTGAATATACTGAGAGTGCAGTGGCAAGAGTTTTAATAATTGTCGCAGTCAATGTTTTGTTTCACAGAGAATAACTGTTTATTGTACCTTTGAGGACAGCATTATTCACATGCTTGTAACACATTATTATTGTTCGTCTTGGTTCTAATAATGTTTTGCTCACATAAGCCTTGTAGATTGAGGACAAAATCTCAAAGTTTGGGTAGGAGTATATTACTTCAAAGTACATTTTTATTTCCCAAACATAGTGACTTTTAAAATCTCTACCTAGGGATTTAATGTGGATTTTTGTCATTGCTGTGATTGAAATTTGCAATGGTAAAAATCAGTGGCTGAGTCACGCCAAATAGGTCATCCCTTCATTTAGTTCAATGTGGAAGTTGGATTTTTAAGGCAATTTAAATGCCTGGCTTCCCAGTCTGACTAGATGACATCATTTTATCTTGAGGGGTCGCCGCTCGTTTTGAGTGAATCTGTGCATAAAGAGCCCCTCCTAGGCTAGAACTCTGCTTGTCCGTCTCTTATCTCTACCATCTCTATCACATTTACATTATTTCAAAAAATCTATATATGTATATGTACATATATATGTGTATATATATAAATATATTTGTTTAAATTTTTATTTTGAAAATTCCAATCATTTTTGCAAGTCTTCTCACAGAAACCAAAATGGTGTGAGCATGGTCTTTCCCAGGAGATGCTGCCTGGCAGGAAGGGAGTGGTGAGTGGTGTCTGGCCTCACTCAGTCTGTAGCCATTGTCCCTAAATGCCAGATTTAGAAAAGATTCTTTGCTCTAACAGTATAAAAATTTTAAAAAGTAGTATTGTCTTACTGAAATTATCTCCTATTAATTCTAATATAGATATCTATATCTAAGATATAGATATCTATATTAGAATTAATAGGAGATAATCTATCTAAGATATCTATCTATTTATCTATATATATAAGTTAAAATCTCCATTACTCTCTAGTCCATCTCATTTCCTTACTGAATGAAGAGTTTTTATGCTAAAGCAGTTCTAAGGATCAGGGTTATTTTTACTCGGAATCTGAAACTAGAAAAAACGTTGCATGCATACAAGTTGGCAGAATGTCTAGAAAATAAACATATGCTAGGATTTGAGGGGTCCCCGAGAACAGGGACCTATGGTTCGGCAATGCCTTCCCACTCTTACGCTATTCCTCATGCTTTTTCCTTGTTTAATAATTTCACACACCCTCGGGCATTTTGTGGGGACAGGAAGTCAGGGAGAATGAGGACATTTGTCCCAGGATTCTCAACCAGGAAAATCATTAAATTTACATAAACCAGGTAGTTACATCCCATCCATGGTATATTACACGCTATGGGCATAAATTCTATAATTAAATCTTATAATTATTTTGTGACTAGATTAGTTCTTTTGCATCATATTTTTTATTTGACTTACGTAACAAAAGTGTTAATTTAGTAAATGAAAACATTTGAAACAAATTATTTTCTCAAGCATTTTTCAGCATCATTTTCATTTGTAAAAATTGCACTAAATCTTAAAAATATAAATAATCAGAGAAGGGAGACAAACCACATGAGACTGTTGACTCAGGGAAACAAACTGAGGGTTGCTGGAGGTGAGGGGGTTAGGTGGATGGGGTAACTGGGTGATGGGCATTAAGGAGGGCATGTGATGTGATGAGCACTGGGTGCTGTATGCAACTGATGAATCACTGAACATTTTATGAAAAACTAATGACATACTATGCTTTGGATAATTGAATTTAAATTAAAAAAATAAAAAAATATGTAAATAAGCTGAAAAACTGGAAGATCCTAATACCATCTTGATAAGTATCTGTCTCTTACGCTGGTATAATCTCTCTCTTTTCTTGTTGTTTAATTCACTGTCTTTTTCTGGGTTTGCAACCACCCACTACTTGCCCTTAGGGTAAGGACACTCAGGAACTATGAAATAGAAGCTTCAGACAAGTGGGACTTTGTAACAGAAAACAGATTTTTAAGGTTCTTCTCACATATCCTTCCTGTCATCCTTCCCTTAGAAATTCTGTTGTACTCTTGGTTTCTGATGTGACTTGGCATTGAGTCCTGACCAGCCTTTCAACAACATTCTGTTGGTATTCCCTGCCTTGGGAACAGAAGGTCACCTGACTCCTCCACTCGCCTGATTTCTGGTTGCTTTCATACTGAGATTCTTGGTTGCTGATTCTGTTTGAAGACATTCCTCATTTTCCTCTCTCCCTTTTAAACACTGGCCTGTCCCCATCATCTTGATCCTGACCCTTCCCATCCATGGCTAAGGCAATACAAAGCACCTGACCTTTCCATCTTCCATTTCCTTTGCCATCTTGACAACAAGAAATGCTGATATTAGGGCTGACCAAGAGACGAGCACTTATTCTTGGATGGCAACAGTGAAGTTGATTCTTGTCCTCTGGGAATGGTTCCTGGTAGCTGCCTTCTGAGTTCTTGGTCTGTATTTCTCTGTATCCCCATCTGGAGTCTGCATTCGCTGACAGCAGCCCCACTCCCCCCACCCCCACCCTGCCCAGTCAGGCATTGCACCTGCTTCAGCTTCTAGGGACCAACTAGGCTACATCAAGAATAAATCCCAAAAGAAACACAAACTACAAAATTCTTTGTATCCTTTTGTTTACTTAATTTTAACTTCCACAATTGATAAGCTGAATATCACTTTTGACACCATTCATAATCCTTCCTATCAATAGAAGGAAACAGCTCTACATTGTTTCATTCAGTGTGTTTCCATCTGTGTCCACAAATGTAAAATGTGCCGTGAGAATTGGTTCTCCATAGAATAGTGCCAAGTTAAAGCCGAAACTCTCTTGTTTGCACATTCGTTGTCATCACACGTTCTGGGGCTCATCTACTGTTAGATGTAAACTGAGTTCTGATGAGGCTGGGCTCTGTTGGGTGTCATTGGGATTGACTGAGACATGCTGATGTCATTTTTAATGGGGACATGAAGATAGGTTTAAAACGTTGCTTTTGGGTGGATGATGACTAGAAAAGCTATTTATTTCTTCATAGTTTTGAGGGTAACATAACTAACCTCAGTGGCATTTTAAAATAATTCAAATTCTTGGGCACCTGAGTGGCTCAGTCAGTTAAGTATCTGACTCTCAGTTTTGCTTAAGTCATGATTTCAGGGCCATGAGATCAAGCCTTGCATTGGGCTCCCCACTCAGCATGGAGTCCGCTGGAGATCCTCTCTCTCCCTCTGCCCTCACCCCTCTAAATAGATCAATCTTAAAAAAAAAAAAATTCAAATATCTCAAATACTTAATATAGAACAATTCTGCCATTTTAATTTGTGTCATATTTTTTTTTTTATATCTGATATTGGTATTGTGTGTGTGTGTGTGTGTGTTTCTTATTTATTTAAAAAATATTCATGGGGCACCTGGGTGGTTCAGTGGGCTAATCATCAGTCTTTGGCTCAGGTCATGACCCCAGGGTCCCAGGATTGAGTCCCAACTCAGGCTCCTTGCTCAGTGGGGAGTCTGCTGCTCCCTCTGCTTGTGTGCTCTCTCTCAAATAAATAAATAAATAAATAAATAAAATGTTTTAAAAATATACTGTGAGGGGTGCCTGGGTGGCTCAGTGGGTTAAGCCTCTGTCTTTGGCTCTAGTCATGACCTCTGGGTCCTGGGATTGAGCCCCGCATCGGTCTCTCTGCTCAACCGGGAGCCTGCTTCTCCCTCTCTCTCTGCCTGCCTCTGCCTACTTGTGATCTCTCTCCTCTGTCAAATAAATAAATAAAATCTTAAAAAAAAATTAAATAACATATATAGATCTTATTACTTACCTATTGCTGCTGTGGTACATTTAGTGGCTCCCAATAACTCAAATGTGTTATTTGAGGGTTCTGTCCATCACATGGTAGATACAGGCTTCAGCGCTAACATTAAGATGTTGGTAAGACTATGTTCCTTTCTGGAGATGCTAAGAGAGAATCTGTTTTCTCAGCTCTTTCAGCTTCTAGAGGCCACCTGCATTTCTTGGCTCCAGCACCTTTCCTCCATTTCCAAAGCCAGAAATGTTGGATTTTTCTGGTTATTCTTCTGCAGTCAC
The DNA here is from genome assembly GCF_022355385.1 of Mustela nigripes. Lineage (NCBI taxonomy): Eukaryota > Metazoa > Chordata > Mammalia > Carnivora > Mustelidae > Mustela > Mustela nigripes. Next base: position 122,342,392 of record NC_081560.1, on the reverse strand, counting down.
ATCTTCCTCTCTGGCGACTTTTTTTTTTTTTTTTTTAAAGATTTTATTTGTTTAACACAGAGCACAAGCAGGGGGAGCAACAGACAGAGGCAGAGTGAAAAGTAGGCTCCCCACTGATAGGGAGCCCAATGAGGGACTCGATCCCAGGACCCTGACATTATGACCTGAGCCAAAGGCAGATGCTCAGCCAACTGAGCCACCCAGGTGCCCAGGAAAGGATTAATACTTTCAAAGACTCATCTGATTAGGTAAAAACCATCCCTTACAGATAATCCATTACAGTCTTCCTATCTCAAAGTTGTTAGCCTTAATCACATCTGTAAAACAGCGTGCCAGTGCTGTGTTAATGGTGACATAGTGACTGGTCCCAGGGATTAAGGCATGGATATTTCAGAGAGCCCTACCCCTATCCCAGTCAAATAACCCAAACTTATTTCCTGTAGTAGTTTTTATACATTCACCTTTAATATGGTGTAGTATCTAAGCAGTCTGTCAATTAAGAGAAAAAAAATTCATTTTCACTTCAGGAAGCTCACCATAATTAGGAAACCATATTAAATCTTAAATTTTCTTCTAAGCTTTTATTTAAATTCCCATTACTTAATGTACAGTGAAATATCAGTTTCAAGTGTAGGATTTAGTGATTCATCAGTTATGTACAACACCTGGTAAATGTAAGAAAGTACATTCGTTAACCCCTATCACCCATTTAGCTCATCTCCCCACCCACCTCTTTCCGTCAACTCTGTTTGTTCTCTATAGTTAAGAGTATGCTTGAGGGTTTGCCTCCTCTCTTTTTTCTTTTTCTTTCCCCTAGCCTCATCTGTTTTGTTTCTTAAATTCCACAGATGTGTGAGATCATATGGTATTTGTCTTTCTCTGGCTGACTTATTTTGCTTAGCATAATACACTCTAGCTCCATCCATGTTGTTGCAAATGACAACAAAAAATGACATTTTTTGATGACTAAGTAATATTCCATGGTATATATACTACCTCTTTGTTATCCATTCATAACTCAATAGACACGTGGGCTCTTACCATAATTTGGCTATTATTGATAATGCTGCTATAAACATCAGCGTTCATGTATCACTTCTAATCAGTATTTTTATATCTTTTGGGTAGACACACAACAGTATGATTTTAGACTATTTTTAACTTTTTGAGGAAACCATGCTATTTTCCAGAGTTGCTGCACCAGCTTGCATTCCCACCAACAGTATAAGAAGTTTCCCCTTTCTCCTCATCCTCGTCAACATCTGTCATTTCTTGGGTTGTTGATTTTTGCCATTCTGACTGGTGTGAAGTGGTATTTCATCATGGTTTTGATTTGTAATTCCCTGAGGATGAGTGATGTTGAGCATGTTTTCATGGGTCTATTAGCCGTCAGTATATTTTCTTTGGAAAAATGTCTATTCATGCCGTGTGTCCATTTGGGAGACCATTATTTCGCCTTCTGTGCTAAGCATCTGGGTACTAGAGGTTTTAGGCATCTGACCTGTAACCGGATGCTCAGGCTGAAATACAGAAGAATCCAATATGCAGATTCGTATATATAAATATAGATATATTTCCCTCTACCTATGATATTAAAAAATATTCATTGGTTATGCCATTGAATATTTACCATCTGTGTATATCTATAAATATTATTCTCTCTGAGTTTTTAGCTATTTTCCCAAATGTAGTAAGAGAAAGTTTTTTTGGTTGTTTCTTTTTTTGTTTATTAGTTTTGTTTTTGTTTTCTCATACTAGGTAGTCACATGGTAATGTATGGCTATACAGGGTGCAAAGTGTTTTCATGCAAGTCAACTCACCAGATTCTTTCAACAATCCCTTGAAGTAGGCAAAACAAGTTTTCTTGTGTTTTCTCTGCCTTTAACAAATCAGGATTTTCAACAGCTCAGTAAATATAACTTAGATTTTCAATAGCTCAGAGTCACTTTGTGACTTAGAGTCACAAACATCTAATGTTGTGGGACTTCTCACTGTTATCATTATAGCATATCCAATTAACTTTCTTAGGAAAGACAATTCTTCAAAGAGGATGGTCAGCTGCCAGGAGTGTTTAAACCACTTTCATAATGTTGGCCCTGAATACTGGAAATCTCTATACTTAAAATAATGCTAGATAATAAATGATGGAGCCAGGAAATTACCAAAGTCATCCAAAACACCTAATTTAAGCAGGAGCTAATTTTTGGACCAATATAGCAGATCTAATGGACACTGAGAAAAGATGGAATCAGCCCAAGTTTTGGAATCAGGCAATTGAATTTCACTGAATTCTATCACTTCTTATTTATGTTACTTTGGGTTACATTTTTTTCTACCTTGATTTTTCAGTTAACAAAATGTATATGATAGTATATGGTGGTTGTGTGTGCACAAAATATCATAAATTAAAGGGTTTGGTTTAAAAAAATTATGTGCCCCAAATTGTAAAATTATTAAAATAATGCTCCATAATACTTAACAACTTTTTTACCTAGAAAAAAATAACAACCAAGTCAAGCAGCCCAGCTGTTTTAGGACTCTTCTTGTAATGGAGAGGAGAGCAACTCTGAGAATGAGATGTTTAAACATGAGCTTGAGGGACATGAAGTAGTTAGCAAATTTGATTTCTGGGGGAAGGGTGTTCCAGGGAGAGAAACAGTGGAGTTTGATGTGTGGGGGTTAAGAGCAGAGATAGTGCAGCTGCAGTAGGTGAGAAAAGGTAGACTCCTGGGAAGTGACAAGAGAGACAGAGTGTGGGGTCTTTGTACTAGTTGTCGGTAGCATATCTCCGTTCCCTTCCAGCCATCCCTTCAGAAAAATATTTATTGAATACTCGATTTGGGGCTATATCAGGGAACATAACAACGATTCTTTGACTTTCTCAAACTCTTGAAATATATTTGAAAATAATCCACAGTTTAGAGCATCACTATTTTCTCTCACTAGCAAGCAGCCATCCTCAGTTTTTCTGCAGAATATGGTGCAACTCTGATTTTTCCCAATGTAACCATACATTGCCTTACAGATAATTTAGTTTTATTCTATCTTTACTAACATTTTCCTACTTACACTAAACTCTGTGTCTTTCATTATAAAAAGTCCATGCTTGCTTTGTGAGGAATTACAAAAACAACCCTGTAAATGAAGAGCGTACAAGCTAATCTTATCAGTGGGAAGCATTATGATTGTTCCATAACTTTACATTTTTTTATAAAAGTATTTTTAAAATAGTTTAATGTAATTTATAGGGAGCTTTTAAAAATAGTAAAATTAATATTTATTTAGCACACTCATTGACAATGACATTGATAAGTAAAAAATTAAAGTCACCTTTTTTTCTGACTCTCAAGTTTTATTTCCAACTTTACTACTATCATTATCATTTTTCATTTCCCATCTGTGCTTTCATGTTTGCTGATCAGTCCAATCTTTTGATTTTATTAAACGTAAAAATTCAACTTCTTATTAAAAACATATGAAGAGGGGGAGCCTGGGTGGCTCAGACAGTTAAGAGTCTGACTTCAGCTCAGGTCACGATCCCTGCAATCGAGTCCCCCATCAGGCTCCCTGCTCAGTGGGAGAGTCTGCTTCTCCCTCTCCCCTTCCCCCTACTCATGCTCTTTCTCTCTCTCTTTCAAGTAAATAAATAAAATCTTAAAAAAAAAATATTAAGAGTAGGGCACCTGTGTGGTACAGTTAGTTAAGGAACTGATTCTGAATTGCTCAGGTCATGATTTCAGGGTTCTGGGATAGAGCCCTGCTCAGTAGGGATTCTGCTTGAGCTGGGGGATTCTCTCCCTCTACAGACCCTGTGTGTATGTGTGTGCTCTCACTCCTTCAAAATAAATCAGTAAATTAAAAAAATATATATATGTATATATACATATATATATTAGGAGCACTTTGGATAGTGCCTGTTCTCTCATCTTTCAGACTGTTATATAGAGAGCATCTTTTCTATGCCTTGACAAATTCTCCCAATTGTAAATTTGAAACAGCTTCCCAAGCTTATCTTTTGTGCTTTAAAAGTTATGATGTATCTTCGTGAGTTCTTTTAATGTAAAGTTTTTGGTTTTGTTTTTCCATGTGTTTTGATTGTTTTGTTTTGTTTTTCTTGTTTGTTGTTGTTGGCCAGGGTGTGAGATTTTGGGCTATAGAACAGGAGCAAAGATTGTACTTCATGTAATTATCCACAGTTAATATGCTATGATAACTGAGATTTAAACTTTATCATTAGGGAACTGGTATAATTGGACTAAACAATTGGGCTGTCATAGGAAAATATCATAGAGTGGTGGTTTAAACAACCAAGTCTATTTTATCACAGTCCTAGAAACCCAGTGATGGGTTTTTGAGATGCTCACTGATGCCTCCTCACATGGCCCTTCTGTGCCCTCTCATGAGGGGAAGAGAGAGAAAGGAAGCAAGCTTTCTAGGTTTCTTATAGTTGACACTGATCTCATCCCAAGAACACTACTCTCATGATTGCATCTAAACCTAATTACTTCTCAGAAGCCGTGTCTCCAAACACCAGCACACTATGCATTCGTGGAGCTGAGGGGACACCATTCAGTCCATATCTCATGGTATAAGGAAGCTGTGTGCATACGGGAACCACGTTGTAGAGGACCTGCAGGTAGTTAGGGGCTCACAATGCACAGTGAGATCCTGTGCAGACCTGAACTCTAACACTGGGTGACTGTAGGCATCAGGAGGAGATGCAATCTTCCAAGCCATAGTCTCCACACCTCTAACATGGGGTGGAATGTGGTCCGTATGATTGTCCTAAGCGATTATTAAAGGGATGACTGTCGAGCAGGCAGTTGACAGGTGCAGAGTAAATATCTAGTATGTGTTAGTTATTTGGGCTATTACTTCTGCTCTGGTGAGCTTGAGCTGCGTGGTACCATCATAACCTCATTACCCAGCACAAGGCCTGGAACAAATGGGCCCGCCATCAAGCTGTTTTAAATCAATGAAATTCAGTTTCTCCATTGTTAGGACAATGCCACAGTAAATAGAACCATGTGACACATTTTTTTCTTACCTTGCCAAAATTTATTTCCAGGAAGATGTCCAGATTTCCTCTTCTCCATTCCTCCCTTATAATCCTATATGTGAGGGAACAGCAAAGACTGACCCTCTTTAAAATGAAAATTTTATGACCTGTGTGAGCATAATAAATACTGTAAAACTGGGTCTAATTTTCCTGAAAATTAGCCTTAAAGGAAAAATCGGGAGTAATTTGATTTCCGACTTGAGTTAGCAATTTTGTTAATCCTACTCTCCCCTCTTGGGACATGACTATCTTTGCTCAAATCCTTTGGGTTTTTCTACGTAGCATCAGATTAACTCACTTGTGCCTTTGAGGCAGAGATGAAGTGGCTATTTTTCAAATCTCAAGTGCTCTACCCACAGGAAAGCAATATTATTTTTTCATTTAATGAGCTTTAGCACATGAACAATTAAGAAGACATAATTGAATGAAGCTAATCAGTAAAAAGCAAGAACTTGCCTCCGGGAACCTGCTGAAGTTGGTGCAGCTCTTATCTGTCCTGATATCTGTTAAGCTGATAGTGCCAGTGGGTAGAAAAGTACTGACTAGTAATTGTACACATTTGGTACGCTCCTGTTTTAAAATTGCTTTTTAAAAATACATATTGCTGGGAGGAATGATGTTGCTGATACTATGAGAAAGAAGCCATTGGTTAACCTACAACTGTCAGGTTGTTATTAAAGAAGGCGAAGTTAAAAAAAAAAAAAAAAGAAATTTCTTTTCTTTATCTAGTTATTAACATCTGCTCTGAGGGGTAGCTTTAATTACTGTAAGGAAACTTTCCTTATTCTAAGGTAGGGGGTCAGACACTTAATGAGGGATAGCTTGTTTAGAACTTTTGTTCAGAAGTTTAATAAAGCCTGAGTTTTAAAATATTCAGGTCCCTTAAGGAACTGGAGATGTCTGCCTCTCTTAGTTGGAAAATGGTAATTCATAGGAAATTGCTGTATTGGGATTCCCAAAATCAAGAGCTGGAAAACCTCACAGGATAGATGTCCCAATTAAAGTAGTGAGGCTCACAGTAGGGGGTACACTGGCCATGGATTTAAACGAAATCCTCAGGGCAGTGGCCTTGTGTGGGTGGTTTGTAGCTTCTAAGAGACTTACAGAGCCTTTGTATCTAGAGCTCCAGAAAAGGGGCTTTCTTCAACCAGGCGTCAGATTCAAGGGTATTTGCATATTGCTCTTGCAACATTTGTAGCTGTGCAATATGGTATATTTTATATTTTGATGCTGTAAATATATATATATTTGCTAATTAGATTTTCATAGAATAGAAGCATACCTACTTTCTTCAGTGCATTCTAGTATTTGTAACTGTTCCTGACATTCCCCCTTTTTCCTTGTCTTTTTGTCTTTGTTTTATTATTTGAGAATAGCTATATTTTCTTTATATGAGTAGACTCTCATTGCTAAGAGGCATTTGGCCAGATCCCTTTTATTTACAGCCATGAGTTTAAAGTATTTCCATTCACTCCCCACGGGTATCTGCCAGACAGCTTCACCCCCACATAGGCAGGGAGATGGAGCCCAGGAGCCCTGGACTGAGGCAGGGCATACAGAGAAGGCAATGTAAGAATACTAGAAGAAGAGACATGAATTCAGGAAGGATAAAGAGAAAGTATACAGATTGCTAAAGCAAGAGAAGAGAGTGAAATGGTACAAGAAAAAAAGATACAAAAAGTTGTTATTATAGAGAACGTATTTCTCATGAAAACAGATTTAAGGGATAATTGTAGCAATATGATAGAATTTTTAATTCTTGCTTTATATATTTAAACCTTGAAAAAATACTATTAAGAGTATTTGCTATCTTTTTAGCAGAGGCAATTCTGGGGCCTCTGGGTGACTCAGTGGGTTAAGCCTCTCCCTTCATCTCCAGTCACGATCTCAGGGTCCTGGGATCTGGCTCTCTGCTCAGCAGGGAGCCTGCTTACCCCCTTTCTCTACCTGCCTCTCTGTCTATTTGTGATCTCTCTGTGTCAAATAAATAAATAAAATCTTTATTATAAAAGTGATTCTGTTAAAAAGATTCTGTTTCTAAATCATTTTTCATGCAATGATAATAAGGTGAATGACACATTCCCAATTAAAGTGGAAGCCTTTTTTTTTTGTTCTAAAAGTTCTGTATCTTTATTGTTATTTTTATGTCTTTATATCCTAAATGAAAGCACATATGGTACACTAATATCTTATGATCAAATGTCTTCCTATTGAAATTTTAGTTCAGTCTTAATTTAAAATAGGTACTTACATTTAGGCAGTACTTTTTGTCTACCATTTTAACTTCAAGTATAGTTATAGCTAAGTAGATTCACCTTTGAAGAGATATTGGGCAGGTGTTGAATATACCTTAGGGAGTGTCTATTTTCACACATCCCTACTAGGACAGCGGACAATAAAATCAAGTTCTTTCCCTTCCAGACTTATAGATGATGTTGATAGATATAGATGATGTTGAAACAAGTTATATAGTTGTTTAGCACATGGACTTTTTTTTTTAAGTAATTCTTGAGTGCTAATGATCTCACCTACTACATGTTGGAGTTCCAACATACATACAGGTGTAAATACTATTATATTCCCAAGCCTGCATTTAACCTTTCCCATGTAGGTAAAAGAATGAAACACTGATCAATTGTAATATACCTTAGTATACAACTCTTTCTCTGTTTATTTATTATCTATATGCCCACACCTACACTGTAGCTGTAAAGTATCTTTAACTTTGATCTGAGTGTGAGAAGGTAATAGAGAAGCAGCATTCCAATTAGTGAAATAACATGGAGGGAAAATGCAATGATCCAAGCAGTACAGTAAAAATAAACAAAAGAAATTTTAGAAAACTTTTGAATTTTTTAGTTGTGTGGTATAATATTCTATATGTTATACTCATTGGCTCAAATTTGTTATTATTGGATCAAATATCACATGTCGGAGTATTTAGGCTATTTGATTGATCAAAAGCATGACTTTACTTAAATACACTTTTAAAAAGCCTACATGTTGTTTAGAGCGCATACATACATTGTAGTATATCAGAGGACGCAAGTAATGAATGGCATGAAATTCAGGGTGGTGCGGGAAATGGCAGGTGAAGGAAGAATATTGGCAATGTTTTATTTCTTGGGTGGCATGCATTTTAAAATTTGATTTTTATTATATAAAAGTAAATAGAAATGCATACTGTTTTGTGTGCATAGTTCTTTGTTTTTTATAAGAAAAACATGATTAAAAGAGTATATATAATTATGATGAGAAAAGGGATATCTCGAATGCGACTTAACAACATAGAGATCCCTTGTTGGATTCTAGGTATACTAGTTAATCATTTCATACGTGATGTCACTGAAGCTTCACCTTTTACCAGTTACAGATGCAACGATGTAATCAGATGACCAAAGGGAATTTAACAATTTTTATGCATGGAATAGTTTTGTTTTATGGGATCATGAAGATATGCCTTTAATAGTAAGCATTCCCCGTTTTCTTTACAAAGGTAGAAAACAGAAAGTTTAGCCATGCCTGGGTGGCTCAGTTGGTTGTGTCTGACTTTTGATTTTGGCTCAGGTTATGGTCTCAGGGTCCTGGGATCAAGCCCAGGATGGGACTTCACACTCAGTGGAAAGTCTGTTTGAGGATTCTATCTTGCCCTTCTCCTCTGCCCCTCCCTCTGTTCGTGCACATTCTGTCTCTCTCTCTTTAAAATAAATATATAAATCTCTTAAAAAAACAAAAAACCATGAAACAAAACCAGAAAGTTGACATTTTCAAAGGAAAACCCTTAAAAATAACAGTAACAAATGATATGATTAGTGAAATATGTAAGGAAAATTAAAATGTTTGGAAAATACTCCAAGTAATAAGGTTTGTTAATAAGGTCATGTGTTTTTTAGTGGTTTGTAGTCTACTAAGTAATCTAGATATGGTAATCCCAAGATCAATACAGTATATCCTGTATTATAAAGATAAGTCCAAGATCAATACAGTATATCCTGTATTATAAAGATAAGTATTTTAGTTCTCACTGCACAGATGACAAAACTGAGGTGACATGAATTATCCTGTATCATATTGCACATAGATGGTATAATTTAGATGTAAAGAAGTATTTCTGACTTCAAAGATGTTAGTTTTTTAAAGATTTTATTTACTTATTTAATTATTTATTTACTTATTTTAGAGAGAGAAAATATGAGTGGGGGAGGAGGGAGAGAGAGAATGTCAGCAGACTCCCTGCTGGGCACAGAGTCCCACTTGATCTCACAACCCTGAGATTACAACCTGAACCAAAACCACGAGTCAGATGCTTAACCAACTGAGCCACCCAAGCTCCCTGAAGATGTTAGTTTTTAAAGTTCAATGATAAAAACATGATAATCAAGAAACCTTTGAATAACAGAATAAGTGTTCACTAAACTTATCTCCTTATATCTAAAATGAAGATCCCATACTTTAAGAGAATATAGAAATAAAATTTTAAATTGCGTAATGTTTTTAAATTCCCTAAATAAACCACATCCATTAATTCCATTGTCCCAAAACACCAGTTATCCTAAAACACAGACACTAGATTTCACAGTGCTATCTTGGAGTCCAGTAGGGGATATATTTTTCCTTTAAAAAGAATATATAGAGCCTTCATGGTTTTAAATAGACCTTGCTATGTCTTTTGGAGAGATCTCTGTGTTTCAGTGGTGCTTGTTTTAATCTCACAACTCTAGACAAAATGCTTCTTGATATTAAACATCTGGCATCACCTTTTCAAAGGTTTACTTTTTTTCCCTTCTGATATGACTTATATGAACAATGTAAGGATGCTGGTCTTTGGGAGTTCGCTTTAGTTACTTGTTTATTTTATTAACTGTTATTTTCAAAGCAGTGGAGTGAATGGGGGGAAGAAGAAAGGACCAAATTATTACAGTAAACATGACCCCGAACTGTTTTAAGTCTCAAGATGAGATAAGAACATAAGCTCCATCACAGCAAGTATTTTCTCCCAGAACTTTATCCATAAGGGCTGGAATAGTAGGCACTCAGTAAATTCATTGAGTGAATGAATGAATAAATAAATTAGATTAGATTATTCCTGAAAATTCATGTAACTGTAGATCTTGAAGAATCCATGAAGGTTAGAGACTTCATAAAGACATTTTATTTATGATGTGTTCACCAGGTAATGTTTTTTGTACTCAGTCTTCTGAGTTAAGACATCAAAACAGTGGAGTAAAGCTGCACAGAGAGGAGTCCTGTTGAGAATAAGAATGTGGGAATCAGAAGAGACCAGTGCACTTCTCACGTTTTGTAACGTATCTTCAATTATATCAGAACAATTGTTGTTCTTTTGTGTTCTGAATCCCACCAAAAAATGGGAAAGTTCTAATAAGTTTCTTTTAAATAGTTCAAAAATTACTCTTTAACAACTCTCTTTGTGCAGAGGCAGTAGCTAAAGATAAAATAAAAAACAATTTTACATCAGTTTTTCAAATATGTTGTTTTCTGAATCATGATCAGCACTCTATAAATGTAACTTTCCCCTATTCCTTTCTATATTAGGTCTTTATGATTCACGTAGAGGAAAAAATAGTATGATATCTCTGTACATTGAATATGAGGGAGATCTCAGGTGATTACACTTTGGTGTTATCAAACACACAAACAAATAAATAGATGAGTATAGAGCAGCTAATAAGTTTCCAAGTACATTTTACTCCATAATCATTGCCCAGTATTTTTATACTAACAAAACATGTTTGTGGAGCAGTGTCTTACAGAGGCTAGAAGTCCCTGGGCACCTGTGCTGAAATGGGTTACAATAAGCACTTAGGGACTTCATTTTTTCTGTCCTATATTTTTCAAGTAGATCAGCAATACACACACACACACACACACACACACACGATTAGCTTGGAAGAGCCGCCAACATTTCTTTCAACTGCAGAATGGCAATAAGTCTACGTTGTAAAATCTAGAGTGTCAGCACAGGGCCACCTTAGGAGTGGGCAGAGGCAATAGGATGAGATGTGGGAGTACATGTGCAGCCTGCAGCTTCTGATAGTTCTGTCTCTGGCATATTGTCTTTTGCTCAACATTTCCATTTCATTTCTTAATCTCTCATTGTTTTCTCAAGGTTACCTGACAAAATGCGTATTTCCCTAAACCTTGTAACTGCAGTTTTCAGTTAAGGTAACTTTCATGCCTCCATTCATTCATCCACCCACTCATGTCTGAAGGGGTTGGTCTCCTTGTAAGTGGTGAATTTGATTCATAGGTCAGGTCTCAGCTGAGTCACTGATGTTGTGAAACCTTCCACAGCTCCCACTTTCTAGTCTCAATCCCCGTCCCTGAATTATCAGCCACTCCCTGAACTATTCTTAATGAGTTGGGTTGATATAAAGTTTTCCAACTATCCACACTGTTTTAAATTGATGGGTCACTGGTCTTTCTCCTTCAGTAGAATTCATGGTCCTTAAGGACAATGTGAGTGTCTCCGAAGGTCCATCTATTATACAATCAGTGTAGTGTCTAGTTTTTGGAAACACCTATATGGCATAAACATATCTAACTATTATATAGCATGACATTTGTGTCACAAAGAAGAGTCCAGAGAAAGGCATTCTTTACTACAGTGATCCCCAATTTATGATAGTTCAACTTGTGATTTTTCAGCCTCCCAGAAGTGCAAAAGCAAGATGTGTTTAATATGAATTATACTTTGAATTTTGAATTTGATCTTTTCATGGGCTAGTGATAGGCCATGGGATACTTTCTTGTGATACTTGGTCTGCAGCAACCATCCACATGATGACGAGGGTCAACAACTGATGCACACTACTATTCTGTTTTTCTCTTGCAGTACAGTATTCAATAAATTACATGAGATTTTCAATATTTTACTATAAAGTAGGCTTTTTGTTAGTTGATTTTTCTCAAATGTAGGCTAATGTAGTGTTTGAAGCATGTTTAAGTTAGGCTAAACTATGACATTTTTTAGGTTAGGTATCATATGGTGTCACTTACTTGGAGAACATAAGGGATAACATGGAGGACATTAGGGGAAGGAAAGGGAAAGTGAATTGGGGGAAATCAGAGGGGGAGATGAACCATGAGAGACTGTGGACTCTGAGAAGCAAACTGAGGGTTTTAGAAAATAGAAGGAAAAGGGGATGGGTGAGCCCAGTGGTAGGTATTTAGGAGGGCACAGGTTGCATGGAGCACTGGGTGTTGTACATAAACAATGAATCTTGGGAAACTGCATAAAAAACTATGGTGACCAACATAGCACAGTTTTTAAAAAAGTTATACCAAATACATTTCAACTTACAATATTTTCAGTTCAGGATGGGTTTATTGGGACATAATTCCAGCATAAGTTGAGGACTATCTATACTTTCAACCTAAGACAAATGGTTCAGAGTCAGATTTTCTTCAGTGTTACAATTCTCCTGTCTGGAGAGGGCAGGTCAGTGGGCAGTTTGCTCTCTATCAGTTTGTTCTTTATAGTAAAGAATCTGTTTCTTGGCTTGCCTCTCTCTCTCTCTCTTTTTTCCCCTTTGTTCATTTGATTTATTTCTTAAATACCATGTATGAGTGCATTCACATGGTATTTGTCTTTCTCTGACTTATTTTGCTAGCATAATGTACTCTAGCTCTGTCCATGTCATTGCAAATGGCAAGATTTCAATCTTTTTAATGGCTGGATAATATTCCTCTGCACGTGCACGCGTGCACGTGAGTGTGTGTGTGTGCACATACATCTAGCACCTCTTCTTTATCCATTCACCAGCTGATGGACACTAGGGCTGTTTCTATGGTTTGGCTATTGTAGATAATGCTACTATAAACATCAGGGTGCATCTATCTCTTTGAATTAAGACTTTTGTATTCTTTGGGTAAACATCTAGTGGTGCAATTGCTGGATCCAGTAGGGTAGTTCTATTTTTAACTTTTTGAAAAATCTCCATACTATTTTCCACATTAGCTGTAATAGTTTGCATTCTGACCAACAGTGCAAGAGGATTCCTTTTTCTTTGCATCCTTGACAACATCTGTGGTTTCCTGTGTTGTTGATTTTAGCCATTCTGACAGGTGTGAAGTGATAGCTCATTGTAGGTTTGATTTGTAATTCCCTGATGATGAGTGATGTTGAGCATCTTTTCTGGGTCTATTGACCATCTATATATCGTTTGTGGAAAAATAAATATTCATGTTTACTGTTATTACTTTTAACCATGGGGGTTAAAATCGCAGGAGACTAGTCATTATAAATATTTGCTAAAATCATACCATTTACCATTTCCTATAAGTTTAATAGTTCTGGAAGATTTCCTTTATTGAAATACAGAATGTTTAATCAAATTCCCAAATATCAGAATGTTGGAGAGAATAGTTTCTTTACCAACCGTGATACTCACATTGATATAAATGATTGATAGTACCATATTAATTGAAATAAAGAGTTATTTGTAAGCCAAAGACCAATGGCTCTCAATTTTTGTGGAGCATAACAGCTGTCTATAGAATTTTTTTTTCAAAAAATACATGTTCTGGTTTACTTCATCAATTCAGAAAGCACTTTACAAAGTATAAGGAGAATGCAAGTTAAAATTTTATAAGACTCCACAGATGATCCTAATACATGCACTAAGGTTGGGAACTATTGTGATCAAGTGTAAAACATTCCAAAGTATCCATGAACTGCAAGGATAATGTAGGAAAGTATTGTACAATTTTAGCTTATATTAATGTAATTTGTCTTAATTTAATATAATCATTGATACCTGGATGACTCGGTGTTAAGTATCTGCCTTCACCTCAGGTCATGATCCCAGGGTCCTGGGAATACATCCTACATCTGGCTCCCTGCTCAACCAGGAGTCTGCTTCTCTCCCTCTACTTTTCCCATACTTGTGCTCTCACTTTCGCTAGCTCTCTCTCTCTCTCTTTCACACACACACACACACACACACACACACACGTGCACATAAACAAATAAATAAAATTTTTTAAAAATATATAATCTATTTATTCATGGCATGCTCTTCAGAAGGACTCATCAGGGTTCTGGGTAAACTGCTAGAATACTCATAGAAGAGGAATTGTTCTGGAAGCCAGAAGCTAAAAAATCCCTTCACCTGTGGAACTTCTCTGAGTGAGAATGGTGTCTGGAGGAGAGGGTGTACGGCCCAGATTGAACCAGGACCCATGTATGTAGGATCATCTGACCTGTGGATCAGTTTCTACAAGGGTTTTAAACCAGTAACTAGATGCTAATGATGAGAAATCCTTATAGGAATGGCTGGCCTTGAGCTTCATCTCTATAACTTGTGAGTTCTTGGTTTTCATGGAGTAATGATATGTGATCAATTAAACTTGACATTTTTTTTTCCTGCATTCTCTCCAACACAGCATTTTATGATCAGAGGATACCTTAAGGCACTTTTTGAGCACTGAGTTTCTGACAAGAGAACTGCTGACGTTTGTGTATTAACTTGCCTTCACATTAATCTTAAAAGCATTGAAGTCTTGGAACAGGGTGGGCCAAGGAAGACAGGTCAAGAAAATTAAATTTTCTCCTCAGACCCTCCAGGTCCCCTCTCTTGTCTCCTTCGGCCTTGGCTGCATCTCAATCTCCCAGGTTTTGAGGCATCAATCCAGACTTTTTTTCATCTTTGTATCAGAATTTCCAGGAGGAAAATAATTTAATCAACTCTACTAGATTGCACACTCCTCAGGACAGGACTACCAATATATTCTCTGCCAAATTCTTGACATAGAGTGGATACCCAAAAATATTACTTGCAAGAATGGATAGATTCTTTAAAATGTAAATTCTTGATTACACTAAATATTTTATGTGCACAACACCTTAGGTCCAAGGGGTATGATACAAGGTTTTGATCTGAGAGATTGAAGTGGGGAAGGAGAGGTAAGATAGGGTAATCACACTGATCACTAACAGAACTAAAATATGTGTGGAAAACAGCTTGGTATGTTACCACCCTATAATTTTTAAGAGTGATGTGGACCATAATGTGTTGATCAGTTTCTAAGGCCTTTTTTTTTTTTCAGGATTGGGATGCAACTTTCTAATATTTGACATTTTCTAAGATGGATGGCGTCTGATTGAATTCCCTGCACTTGACATCTCATAGGAAAAGCACTATTATAACCTACAAATCACCTTATAATTCTTCTCTTTGATAACTTTATGACATTAACAAAGATTATCCCTCAAACAAATGTAAGACAGATTATAGACCAAGAAGGCCTTGCCATGAAGCATGGCAGTAGGAGGCTTTATTCATCTTCCTTTTCACTTCCCACAAGTTGTCTTTAAGTGACCAGTTATCATCTATAGGACGTAATCTCACCTTTGAAGGAAAATGTCACCAGTGCAGTATTTTTCATACTAGCTCAATATTTATTTCCTCAACTTCTGGTTTTAAACCCAATTCCTAAGCAAAAGAGGAATCCAAATATCCAACATTGATTTTATAAGAAGTGGGTCATTTGGTACCCAAACCATATGTTCTGTTGTTCTAATTCATGAAGAGAGGTGAAAGAAAGATTTCTTTTTCAAAAAATTAGTAAGCATCAGATAGCTACTAGCAATGCATTCTTTCATGATAGTAGACTTATAGTTACGGCACTGTTGATATAATACATTTTAAATTAATAATATACACAAGAGCTAATAGAACATATTACATTTTATAACAAGTTTTATGCAAAAAAAAAAAAACCCACACAAAAGGGATAGTTGCATTAACATTTCATGTTTCTTGGATACAAATGCAAAAGCAATTCTGTATCAGCAAAAGAAGATAAGTAAAAATAAATATAACCAGCTTATTTAGAATTTTAGGGCTTGTTTGTTTTCAGCAATAGAATAATAGTAGGGGACTTCAATACCCTGCTCTCAGCAATAGTTAGAAAGTCAGTAAGGAAATACTGGATTTAAACTACATGTTAGGGCAGGTGTACTGAACAGGCACAAACAGATCCTTTCAACAAACAATGGAAGACTGCACAGTCTTCTCAAGTGCACATGGAACATTCTCCAGGTTAGATCATGTGTAAGGCCATAAAACAAATTTTAATAGACTTATGATTGAAGTCAATGGTATAAAATTACAAAAGAGTTAGAGAAGAAATAAGGAAAATTTACCAAGATGTGGAAATTAAACAACACATTCTTAAACAATGGTTGGGTCAAAAACAACAACAACAACATTAAAATGGAAGTAAAAAAAATCTTGAAATGGAAAATGGAAATACAACATACCAAAACTTATGGGATGCAGTAAAAACAATACTGAGAGGGGCACTTAGAGTGATAAATATTTACATTAAGTAAACAAAAAATTAGAAATACACAACCTAACTTTCCACTTTAAGGAACCAGAAAAAGAAAAAAAACAGCTCAAGGTGGTAGAAGGAAGCAGAAATAAATGAAATGGAAACTAAAATACAGCAGAAATGAGTAATAAAAATAAAAACTCCAAGCCATTTTTGAAAGGATAATCAAAATTACATAATAAATAATTAAACAGAAAACAAACCTTTAGCTAGACCAAGAAAAAGGAGAAGGTGCAAATAAATAAAATTGGGAAAAGAGAAGGAGACATTACAATGGATAACACAGAAATATTAGGAATAATATGAAACTACTGTGAACAATTATATGCCAACACACTAGATAACATAGAAAAATGGGTAAATTCCAAGAAACGTAACTCAAACAAGACTGAATTATGAAGGAAGAGATAATATGGATAGGCAATTAACAAGTAAGGAGGTTGAATCAGTAATCAAAAGCTTCCCAACAAAAAAGGTCCAGTACAAGATGGTGTCACTGATAAATTCTATCTAATTAAAGAATAATACCAATCCTTCTCAAAACTCTCCTAAGACATAGAAGAGGAGGGAACACTTCCAAACTCATTTTAGAAGGCCAACATTACACTGATATCAAAACCAGACAAGGACACCATAATGAAAGAAAATTATATGCTGATATTTTTGATGAACGTAGATGCAAAGTTTCTCAACAATGTATTAACAAACCAAATCCAGTAGTAAAAATAGTTAAGTAGATCAATAGACATGATCTAATAGGATTCATTCCTGAAATACAAGAATAGTTCAACATACACAAATCTAAAAAACATGATATACCACAATCAAAAAAAGAAGAATGAAAATCAAAAATCCATCTCAGTAGATGCAGAAACAGCATTTGATGAAATTGAACATTCTTTCATGATAAAAACATCAACAACTTAAGTATAGGAGAAATGTACTTTAGCATAATAATGGCCACAGCTAACCTCTTACTTAGGAATAAGACAAGGATTCCTAGTCTTACCACTGTTATTCAACATAATACCAGAAGTCCTACCCAAAACAATAAAGCAAAAAAATAAATAAATAAAAGGTAGCCAAATCAGAAAGGAAGAAGTAAACTTGTTGTTGTTTCCAAATGACATGATACTGTATGTGGAAAACCCAAAACAGTGCACCAAAAAACAACAGCTAAACAAACAGAAATGGAAACTAATCAACAAAGTATTTTCAGGATACAAAATCAATACACAAAAGTCCACTGTATTTCTATACAGTAACAATAAACTATAAGAAAAAGAAATTAAGAAGACAATTCCATTTACAATTACATCAAATTTTTAAGATTTCATTTATTTATTTGAGAGAGAGAGAGCATGAGGACATGTGCCCTTGAGAGTAGGGGGAGGGACAGAGGGAGAGAAGAACAAGAAGACCCTGTGTTGAGCATGGAGACCAATGCAGGGCTGATTTCAGGACCCCGAGATCATGATCTGAGCTCAAACTGATTGAACTATCTCCCTGCATCAAATATTGTTAAAGTGTACAAACTACTCAAAGCAATCTACAGATTCTGCACAGCAATCCCTATCAAAATTCCAATGGCCTCCCATCCAAGTGTACCCCTGGGGATAAAAATATATGTTTATAAAAAATAAAAAATTAATTAAAAAAAATTCCAATGGCATTTTTCAAAGACATAGGGAAAACAATCCTAAAACTGGTATTGAACCACTGAAGACCTCAAATAACTGAAACAATCTTGAGAAAGAACAAATCTGGAGGAATCACATGTTTTGGTTTCACAATATATTAGAAAACTGTTGTAATCATGAAATAGACACCTAGATCAATGGAACATAATAGAGAACCCAAAAATAAACCCACACATACACGATCAATTAATTTTTGACATGGGGCCAAAACTATATGACAGGGAAAGGACAGTCTCTTCAATGAATGGTGTTGGGGAAACTGTACATCCACCTGCTAAGAATAAAACATCATCCCTATCTTATACAATATACCAAAATCAACTCAAAATGGATTAAATAACTTAATTAATACCTAAAATTATAAAATCACTCAATGAAAATCACAGGGGGTAAGCTCCTTGTCACCAGATTTGTCAAAATTTATTTCTGTGTTTGTTTTTGTTTTGACACCAAAAGCAAAGGTGATAAAAGCAAAAATAAACAAGGAGGGCTACATCAAACTAGAAAGCTTTTCACAGCAAAGGAAACCATCCACAAAATGAAAGGCAATCTGTGAAATAGGGTAATATATTTGCAAGTCACATATACAAAAAAGGTTAATTTTCAAAATATACAAGGAACTCATACAACTTAATGACAAAATAAGAAATAATTAAAAAATGAGCAAAGAACCTGAAAAGACATCTTTCCAAGGACATGCAATGGTTAACAGATGAAAAGGTGCATGAAAAGGTGCCCAGCGTACTACTCATCAAGGAAATGCAAATCAAACTACAATGAGATACCACATCACACCCCTTAGAATGACTGTTATCAAACAAATAAGAGATCAATGCTGGTGAAATTGTGGAAAAAGGGAAACCTTGAGCACTATTAGTGAGAATACAAGCAGATGCAGCTGGTATGGAAAACATTAGAGGTTAGAACTCTTCTAAGCAAGCAGCACACTTGTTTCTTACACACATGTGATCTTTGGATCACTTTTTTATTTCTTTTAATTTTTCTCTTTCTTTTCTGCTGAGAAATTATTGGTAGACCTAAAGACACTTGAGAATAAACACAATAAAGCAAGTCATTCATGTGAACTTTTAAAAGATTAGGGAAAATAGAAGCATCTAGATTGTTCAGATATTGACGGAAAATAGGTCAATCTCTAAGATACATTGTTAAATACCATTATCACAAGCATGAGCACAATACAATTTCTTCTCTGTATTTTTTAACTATGACAAAATATTGAAGCAATTAGTTTTTGCTATAATACCTTTTTTCGATAAAATAACTTGGTTAATAGTCAGGAATTAGTTATAATGAGATTTGTATGTCAGACAAAAATTTGATAAGAGAAGAAATAATGAAATGGAAATTTAGATTTTAATAAAGACATTATTTACATGTATAGGTAAAAATCTGTTTACTGCTAAGGATAGTGTTTAGGGACTGCTAAAAGGAATGATGCCACATGAAACCACTGTTGGCAGGTCCAAGACCATAATCCAGAGTAAGGTATGGTTAGAAGAGTCTGGAGTCAGAGAAAGCTGTAAAGAGAAGGCCACCTTATAGATGCTGTATTGAAGGTATCAACCTATATGTTAATGATGTATTTGTAATTGTTTAAAGGGTTTGTACATATGCCTTTGTAATTAATTTAGAGAAATCCACTATGAAGCACAGAGAGTTAAACCTTTTGCAAATGGCTCAGAATTCAGAATTCACCTGTAGGGAAAAGGAGCCAAGGGATATCATCCAAATTACTTACATGCTTTGTTATATATAGAAAATGTTGATACTGAATATTGCATCTTTATGAGCACCAAATTGGTGGGGCCTACACTTAAGTTTTTCCACCTAAATCTCTCTGTGTGTTTGATGATAGAAGAAACATAGCTTGTAGATTCAGCCTTAGCACTCATATTAAACATTTTTCATAAAAATCTTGAAAATATCAAGAAAAGTAGAGACAAGATGTATTCTTTTTTTTTTTGAAATTAAATTAGTATGGAGTTTCTTTAATTTGGATTATGTGAGTCAGGATTTCTTTTGAGAGGAGATTTGGCAAGAATATGGGTTAAAGTCCTCAATTTCCCATCTTTCTTAGATTGGGAAATTATTACATTATATCTAATTTATATATAATATATAATTGTATATATTTATATTTGTATAGTTATACATACACTTACATACACATATATGTATATATATTCTAGCAGGTGCAAGGCATGGTATAATTTAAAAAAAACATGAAGAAACAAAAGATAAAAAAAAAGATAAAAACAGCCAAGTAGAACACGAGGCTGGTTATTACCTTTGATTCACAGCAGGATTAAATAAAAAATTCAGACTTGAAAAAGGGCGTGTGATTTCCTCCAGGATACAAAGGTTGAGTTTTTACCTGCCTCTTCTAATTTTGCTGGATCTAATTCCATGTACAGGAAACACTGGAGTTACAATGAAGTGATTACTTCTTTTTATCTTTTACTTTCCTGGTTATCTGTTTGAGCTCATCTTTTCTTCACTGAATTTTCAGAATGTTTCCTACAGGCCAGTGGGTAAAACTCATTAATTTAGTAAGTTGTAAAGGAACTAGACCTCACTGTAATAACACATGAATCAGTGGTATAATGGATTCCATTTGGGTGTGCCTACTGTGATCATTGTCATTGTCACTAAAACACTGGAGATGTTTCCTCAGGCAGAGCGCTTGACCTCCAACAGTCTCCTTCTATTCATATTTAAAGAGAACTTGTACCAGGAATGACCTTCCTTTTGTATTTGCCCTCTTTTTGCTTCCCTTTCAATTTATTTCCTTTGGAAATTTCTAAAGGTAGCAAAATCAATCTTTTCATCTACTCTACAGAATATAGGGTTAATATATACTTTCATCTAGTCTACAAAGATTAGGATTAATGCTGGTCTGTTTCCGTAAGGTAAACTATAAGATAGAGTCCACTCTTTGGAATTCTCTCAGTATTATTGATGTTATCAATAATATTATTAGTTAGTGCTAATAGTTGCCAAACTGTAAATGCCAAAAGAGCACATTTTGGCTTGGCCTTTTTAACCTTTATTTTAATATGTAGTAGTTACTCAATAAGTAATGGTCAGTGAATAAATACATTTATTATTCCTTCCTATATGGCAAATGTGGTATTTAATTTAATTCTCCTAATGAACCCCAACAACATTATTATGCTACAGTTTCAGAAACACCTTGAGACCAGTTCTATGTCATTCCAAACATTTTGTCCTTAACTAGCTCACACTCTGTTTTCCCATCTGCTCCCAAATCCTGTCAGCAGTCACTCTGGAGATTTTCAGACCTTTGATTTTTAAAATTGGTACATGAATCCAGAGCATAAGAATTTCTCTCTGAGGTAATACAATAGCAATTTTTAAGGCAGACCAAGAAAATGTGAAAAACGTGAAGCAGGCATTCAGTCGAACTGTACCTTCCCACTTGTGTAAAACTTACCCCACCTCATTGCACCTGGCTATTCATGAAGCCCAATTGATTTCTCATCCTTTGGAAAGCTTATTTTTCAGAGCTTCCATTATTTCCCATTTCAAATTTTTTTTTTTTTTTTTTAGTTCATTCTAGCTCACTAAACTTGTAAGTGCTAATGGGTAGTCTCTTGCCTTTCCAGGTGTTATAATTGGGTTTTAATGAGGGTATTGTGAAGGTGGTATATTAATCCTCTGCATTGCTTGTAATGATGACATTTATCAGACACTGACATACTTAACAGAAAACCCATTGTATTTACTATCGTCTTATTTTCCCTCAGGAAAATGTTTCTTTACAGCTTTTTCAAATTATGGTTATTTCCTAACACCACCTGCATCTCGGAGCCAGGAGGTCGAGCTGGGATCCTTCTCTACCGACTTGCTAAAATCCTTGCTTTTTTTCAGCCTCCTTTTCCCCCATCTCATATTACTTGCCCCTGCCAACTTCCCCCTAGTGCTACCTCTTTCAAAGTTCTAAGTCAGAGGTTATTTTCTTTACCTGAGATTCTCCCATCATCCGGGCGCCTTTACCATCTTCAAAGATAATGAGAACTTTAGACTCTTGGTTCCTTGATTTTATTCTAGTACCCTCCACTCTACCATAGGCACCCACAGTCCATGGTCAAACCTTTGAACAATGACTGGGATTAGGGAGAGACCAGTGAGGCTTTCACTTTGGGGGAAAAAAAACTCAAGGGATGCCAGTGAAACTCAATAATCAAGACAAATTACATTTTAACGTGGTATTTAAAAAATTTAAAAAGTGATATAAGGATTCTATAAGAAATAGTTCATTAAAATATTAAAGTCAAGATCAACAAATCCAAATTAAGGTTATTTAAGATCTTGGTCAAGAGAAATTGACAAACAGAGCAGTTGTCTCAGTTGAAAATGAGATGAGGGAACGAGCAGATTTTGAAAATAGTACTGATGAGTTTTCTTTCCTGAAAGCCAGGAAAGTAAAATTATTTTATCTTATTACTTTGAAATAGAATAATACTTTAACTTAAAAACATTATATGTTTTATATTATATGTTATATAATTAAAAATATTGTGTTTTAAACCCTATTTTGCAATTTTTCATTGTTTTTCAACCATTTTAATGTCCTCAAAAAATAACTGTAAAGTTTTTCCGGCGAGATAAACACAACACCAGGCAAAGCGGGTGCAAGGCAAGATTTATTAAAAACACTCTCTGGCGAAGTTTCAGGGCTCAGGAGAAGGGGAGCCAGGAAAGTTGTGCCGGGGGGAGGTGGGCACCCTCGGGCGAGGTTCGGTGACTCTGGAAAGCAGAGTGGCAGAAGTCAAGCCGAAGGCAGGGAGGAGGGGGCTTTTAAGGGGTCTCGAGGGGAGAGCTCAGGGGTCTTTTGGCAAGTTTCCCTTATTTGGATATTTCGCCTGCTCACTGGGGTCCCATTGGTCCACTGGAGCCCTGGGCAGGGGTCTCAGATTCCTGCTAGTCAGGGTCCCATTGGTCCATGGGAGCCCGGTCGGGAGGGTCTCAGATTCCTGCTTGGGCCTTTGTTTTCCTGTCTGAGCTCAGGTCTTGTGGCGGGAAATTTCGCCATCTTAAGTAGCCCTTTCCGCCAGCCCAACAATAACCATTAAATAGCACATTAAATATGTATATGGCAGCTCACGGTTTTGCTTTGGCCTCCAGCTCTGAGGTACTAACCAGTGCTCCATCGTGTCCAGGGATTCCCATCTCTTCCTCATTGCCCACTCCTGGGGTAGCAAGGTACACACAGAAACATAAAGAAATCCTTGTTGGATTGGTAAAGAGGTACTGTGGCTCCTGAGAGAGTTGTCTCCCTGGGCCTTTACCTCCATCCCGTAGTACGAGTGAGTACTCCTGAGCTCCATGTCTTAGGGACAAAATGAGTGTTAGACTCCTAGTTCTATTGAAGTCACCCACTATAAGTTCTGTAAAAGGTTTTTATGTATCTTGATGTCTTGGGCCAGAAACTCTAAAAGAACCTTGTGTGTGGTAAATTATTTCATGGCAGAGGTCTCTCCTTACCATTTTTAAGATATCTTGTTTCAGTGTTTGTTGCCAGCGTCTTGGTGGTTTCCAGTGAATAGAAAATATTGCCATGAGACCTGTTGTCTCAAGTGTTAGCTTCTAACTTAGTCTGGAAATTCCCAAAAACCCAACTCTGCATTTCCTTTTCTAAAAACTACACTAAGAATTTATTTTGGCACAATCATCTACCCTTGTTTCAAATTCTCCAAAATCTGTTTACTGGAAAGGAACGCTTTAAAGAAAATTAACTGCGATAATAATCATCCTTGTGTGCTATTGACTGTAATGTTTTGGAGAAATAAATACCTCTGTTCTTTCACAAATATTCAAGAAATGTTGACTTTAGTGACTTGTGGGACATAAAATTTTCCTATGAATGCTGATAAATAAAAATCTCTATGAGCATCAAGCAGGAGCAAATAAAAATCAGATTAAAAACTACGGATAACTGAATGACCTATTGTGCATGAATATTGTACAGGTTTTCTTCATAATATAATTTTCATTTTTTGGTATTTTCATAAATATGTTTTTCATATTATTTTGTATATATATTCTGCATTATATATTTTCATACATATTTTAATGTAAAAATTTTGAGGCATACCAAATTATTCAACTTTATTCAGCATGTATATGGTTGTATATATACACTCATACCCACACACACACACACATATATAATTTCACAATAAAATATGCTAAAATTGTTTTCTGTAAACATCATGACTATTTCAAAATAAAAAAGCTATTTATTTATTTTTAAAAAGCAATTTACAATTACATTAAAGCAATCTGTTTTTACAGGTTATTCTTTGAAACCCAGAGTCCAAATCTGAGTTCCACATGAAGAAAAAAGGAAATTATCTATTACAAAATACAAAATTACAATAGGCAAATTATTTTAAATTATTTTAAATAGGCAAATTATTTTAAACTCATGAAGTTTACAAAGACCTTGGTTCTGCACTAATGGTTGAGTTATACAGTTTAGTATCATAATGATAAGTTTAAAAACATCACTTTTGCTTTTACAGAACCTTTGAACTAAAATAGAAAGTAGTACTAATAGAGAATAAGCATGTGACATAAACAGACCGTAAATTCCCTTTGTATGAGATTATACAATAGGCAAAAGAATCTATACAGAAATAAATCAGACCAGTGGCATGTCTCTGTGGGTAGGGGAATAATTGACCCGGGAACATGAGGGAACCTTCTGGGATGATGGATATGCTCTGTGTCTTCCGCAGGTGTGCCATTTGTCAAAACTGTAAACCATAATACTAAAAATCAATGGCCTTCACTGTTTATTAATAATATCATAATAAAAACAAGTAAACAAAACATACTTCAAGTTGAAAACTGTTTTTACTATTTTTTTTTTGGTCTAAAATGTCTAGCTTTTGAATATATAATAGTATGTGAGGTTGTGATATATAGAATTAAATTTGAAAGGAGGAGGGTAGCATGTCGTCTGCAAAGAGTGAAAGTTTGATTTCTTCCTTGCCAATGTGGATGCCTTTTTTTTCTATATGTTATCTGATTGCTGAGGCTAGGACTTCCAGTACTATGTTGAATAACAATAGTGAGAGTAGACATCCCTGTTTTGTTCCTGATCTTAGAGAAAGTCTCTCATTTTTCCCCCACTGAGGATATTATTAGCTGTGGGTCTTTTATATATGGTCTTTATGCTGTTGAGGTACAGTACTCTATGTAGAAAACCCACAAGACTCCACTAAAACACTGCTAAAAGTGATACAAGAATTCAGTAAAGTTGCAGGATGTAAAATCAGTGTATAGAAATCTATTGCATTTAAAAGCACCACTAATCAAACAGCAGAAAGAGAAGTCAAGCAACTGATTTCATTTACAATTGCACCAAAAACCGTAGGATGTCTTGAAATAAACCTACCCAAAGAGGTAAAAGGTCTGCACTCTTAAAACTATAAGACACTTATGAAAGAAATCGAAAGAAATTGAAATTAAAATAGAAAATAGTACTAATAGAGAAGAAGCATGTAACATAAACATAAACATAATACATCTGATAAAGGGTTAATATCCAAAATATATAAAGAACTTATCAAACCCAACACCCCAAAAATGAATGAATAATCCAGTGAACAAATGGGCAGAAGACATGAACAGACATTTTTCCAAAGAAGACATCCAGATGGACAACAGACTCTTGAAAATATGCTCAACATCACTCATCATCAGGGAATTACAAATCCAGACTACAATGAGATACCACCTCACACTAGTCAGTTTGGTTAAAATCAACAACACAAGAAATGACAGATGTTGGTGGGAATGGAAACTGGTGCAGCCACTACTGAAAACAGTATGGAGTGTCCTCAAAAAGTTAAAAATAGAACTACCCTACAATCCAGCAATTGCAATACTACGTATTTAACCAAAGGATACAAAAATACAGATTTGAGGGGATACATGCACTCTGATGTTTATAGCATTATCAGCAGTAGCCAAACTATGGAAAGAGCTCAGCTGTCCATTGACAAATGAATGGATAAAGAAAATGTGGTATATATATTCAATGAACTATTACTCAGCAAGCAAAGAAATGAAATTTTACCATTTGCAATGACGTGGATGGAACTAGAGAGTATTATGCTAATCAAACTAAGCCAGAGAAAGACAAATACCTTATGATTTCACTCATATGTGGAATTTAAGACACAAAACAAATGAACATGAGGGGAAAAAACAGAGAAGCAAACCACAGACGCAACCTTTAACACTAGAGAAGACACTGCTGGTCACCAGAGGGGAGGTGGGGGAGGAGATGGGGGAACCAGGTGACAGGGATGAAGGAGAGCACTTGTGATGAGCATGGGCTGATGTAGGGAAGTGTTGAACCACTACATCTGAAACTAGTATTACACTGCATGTTAACTAACTGGAATT
The DNA here is from genome assembly GCF_022355385.1 of Mustela nigripes. NCBI lineage: Eukaryota > Metazoa > Chordata > Mammalia > Carnivora > Mustelidae > Mustela > Mustela nigripes. The sequence continues at coordinate 122,315,812 of NC_081560.1, read as the reverse complement.
TAAATAAAACCTTGAAACTCCAAAACAAACAAACAAACAACCCAAAACAAAACAAAACAAAACAAAACAAAACAGGAAGGTCAGAGCTGACAGTGTGGACAGTGAGCTATTTTCGACAAGGTGGCAGAATAGACTTCTTTGAGAAAGTGACACTTGAGCAGAAAAAGGACAGAAATGAGGCCTGTTGCCACACAGGCAAAATAAGGAAGGAAAGTTCAGGCAAAGCTATGGCAAGGGGCAGACTAAAATGGAAAGTGGAACTGTGTTTAAATTACCAGCTTCCTGGTGGTAAGTGAGTGAGAGAGAGAGGAAGGAGAAAAGAAGAATGAAGTTTTGAAAATACGTTTTTAAATGTAACACAGTATCTTATGAACCAAAGTGTACCGATTAGTCCTTTCCGTGGGAGATAGAATTTTGCTTTCTAAGTGGGCACAGGGCTCTCTTTCTCACCAGTGCGCTGGATGTCTTGATACGCATACCTGAAGGAGATGATTTCAACAACAGAGCCACTCAGAGGAGTTTCCGCAGATCCTGGAAACCACGCAGGATGCAGGCTTCTCTTTCTGTGGAAGGAGAGAGCACTGCAGGAGTGCCTCCCTGATGTGAGGCTGCAACTCTTCACCCTCGGCTGGTTGCCTCTTGACATCTTAATAAAATTACTTACACATCTTAACCCACTTTGGCTCCCTTATCATCGCCTCTAGAAATATATGTCTACATCGAGTATAAAGATCTTTTTTTGGAATAATTAGGGGAGTCTGCAGACAGTGAAATAGCACTTTGAACATTATAAGCTTGATTATAGAGCACAGAGTGCTTAAGAGTAGGTAGATCCAAGACATTATGCTACCGTAGGATGTTTTACCCTTGCCCTTTCAAAAGATAATTTATCATTTGGTTTTATAATAATAAAAATATAACCACTTAATAATGGTTTGGAAAAATTAAAAGCATTGATAAAAAATGTGAGATGAGTATTATACAATAAGATTTAATGTTTTTTTTTCAAAAATACTATTTTTAATAAAAACAATTGTGCCACAAATTACATGGTTTTTTTTTCAAATTTTCACAAATCATTTTATTTATGCATAAGAAATATTGCAGAGATTTCTGCTGAACAAACCTATTGAGGTATAATTTACATAAATAAAATGCAAGATGTTTTCAATGCCATGAGTTTTGGCAATTGCCTACACCTGTGTAAATGGTACTTCAAACAAGGAATCAAACCACTTCCATCCTTCCAGAAAGTAACATCATGCCCCTTCCCAGACAGCGTTTTCTTCCATTTTACCATCATCATCGTCATCATCTAGAAATCTCCTGTACATCCATTCCTGACATTTAGTTCCTGTGAAACACTTCGTTCCCGTTAAATATTTTTTCGACCACAGACTCAGTGCAGCAGTTAGAGAAAGAGGGTGTAGCTGCCTGCTAGAGATGGTGTGCCATCCAGGCCTCGATGAGCAGACACATGGAGCTGGGGGCAGCAGGGGCCAGAGCTGACCCACCGCAGATCTAGAAATGGAATGGGTCACACAAGCCAAGCCCATTCCAGACCCAGCCGTGGGGACAACAGGACAGTTTGTTGCTTATGATAAGAAATACAATGGACAAAGGGCTGGAGTATCTGAATGTTTTAGGTGATACATCTTCTCCAGGTAGGAACGTAGAAAGGAGGAGCCAAATTTCAACTCAAAGACTGCAATTAGAATCATAGTAAGTGAACCGAGTTTAATGCTAACAATGGTTTGGGCTCATCAATTTTGCTAGACGAATGCATCATTTGTGTTAGAGGAATAGACACCTTATGTATTTTTTTTAAAAGATTTTGTTTGTTTATTTGACGAGAGAGAGCATGAACAAGGGGAGAGTCAGGAAGAGGGAGAAGCAGACTCCCTGATGAGCAAGGAGCCCAATGCAAGACTCGACCCCTGGACCCTGAGATCATGGACCGAGCTGAAAGCAGATGCTTAACCAACAGAGACACCCAGGTGTCTCATGTTTAGATTATCCTTTCTCTTGACAGGGCTGCAGAGGTTGTAACATATTCTTTCTCTGTAGTTTTTTTTCCCCAAGTATGTGGCAGTTCTGTTAATGTGCAACACCCACATTTTTGAAAATATATATTAATGTGTGGTGCTAGTAATAATATGGAAATAAACAATGAGTGTACAGTATTGCTTTTGTACTTGTTTCTATGCCAAGGACTGTCCATATGTTGTTTTAACTTATTCTTCATAACAACACAAAAAGATGGAAGTATATCCCCATTTTATTGGCCATATTTGCCAATCTTGTTCTAAGATGAACTGAATATTCATTTTTTAGGTTATAGTAAACTTTGGATTTCTTGTTCAATAAATAAAGAAGCAAATAAAATTGGCCACATAATTTCACACTGGGTATCACAACTTCAGTATGCAAATGAAACTGGTAAAGGCAGGCGGTAAATAGGATTATAGTTGTGGTTTTTATTTTATTTTTATTTTTATTTTTTTAAGATTTTATTTATTTAACAGACAGAGATCACAAGCAGGCAGAGAAGTGGGCAGAAAGTGAAGAAGAATCAGGCTCCCTGCTGAGTAGAGAGCCCGATGCAGGGCTCAATCCCAGGACCCTGGGACCATGACCCGAGCCGAAGGCAGAGGCTTTAACCTACTGAGCCACCCAGGTGCCCCTATAGTTGTGGTTTTTAAAAAATAATTATCATAAGCTGAAGTTTGTTATCATTTTGGTCAGAATATTTTATTTAAAATAGACTCTATCCTTACTCTAAAGGTAAAGGTAGAAATAGTTTTCAAAAGATTGTCTTCTGCTATTTTTAACATGACACAATTGTAACCCAGGTCTGTTTATGTAAAGATTGTGCCAATTTTACCTCAATTATTACTTAGCCATATTTCTGAATCCTTCTCTTGTTCTTAACTTGGGTATTCTAGTTCTTTCAGGTAAAAATGCTAACTTCGTTTACTCTCTGTTAGGGATCTCTTCTGTTATGATACCATTTTGGGGGTGGGTGGCTCCATCAGTTAAGCAATTGGCTGGTTCTTGTCAGTTCAGGTCATGATCTCACAGTCGTGAGATCGAGCCCCGAGTCAGGCACTGCACTCATTGTGGAGTCGGCCTGAGAGTCTCTCTCTCTCCCTCTACCCTTCCCCTCACTCGTGCCCGTTCTCTTTCAGATAAAGAAGTAAATCTTAAAAAATAAAAATTAAAATAAAACCATTTGGAATGAATAGATAGAAACTTAACAGCCTTTAATATTTTGGTGATAATGTTGGCTTCAATAGCATGTGGAAAAGTAATAAATCTATAAAAATCACTGAGTGTTTATGATGAATGAGTCAGCATTTATTAATTAATGAAGAATTCAGGCAACAGGTCTCTGTTCTCTCTACCATTTACTTTCTGTGTTCTTGAGAACAAGCCAGTGAAGCCTCTCTTGGGGTTTTTCATTTGTTTTGCTTTGATTTTATTGGCTTTATTTTACTTTCCTGTAAAGTACCTAGCCAAAGATGCGTTTTCCCTCATCATTGGCCAGAGAAACAAGAATTGTTACACCTTCAATGTGTCAGGGTGGTGGTCACATTTTTCAAGTATTTTGTTTTGTTTGAGCTGAGCTGAGCTAATTTGGTTGCTGCTATCCTCACAACAAGAACAGGAGGTCGCTGCAGGCTACACCATTATCAAATCCCAAACTAGGGCTCCCACCTTGCTGGAGTGAGCTGACCCTCCATGTTTCTAAAGGTATTGCTCACTGAGCTACATTCCACTGAGGCAGGGACACCTGCCTACAGTTATTTCTAGAAAATTTTGTCTGAGACTCTGTCTACACTGTTTCATGAATCTATTACTCTTCTGCCAACTCAGAAGACAACTTGGGCTCCAGCAGGAAGCCTCCTGTCTCCTTGGACTGAATATTTTCTTTGGCTGGAGAAGTAACATCGTCCCCTGAGTGGATTTGCATTTGGGTCTGTGGCCATCATACCTGGCAGAGGCAGATGCTGCTGCCATGATACCTGCTGCCATTCTCTCCCATCACACCAGGATCAAAGTTCTGGGAAGGCGGAAGTCCCCTCAGCCAGAGCACTGCGGACCCTGAGCTCTGTGCTTCCAGGAGATCCTCTCGAAACAGGGGCATCACCAGTCCCTGGAATTACTTTAAAACCGGGGTGATCATGTGGGTTTTAGGAGTGTTGGTGTTTTTTTTATTCCAAGACATGTGCCATTGATAAACGACGTCTCGGACAGGTGACCAAAATGTATATTGCTTTATTTAAATCCATCTTGGTGGCACATCTGTTTTTTTTCTTTCCCATAACATTTTTCAATTTTGGTGAGCACCTTCAAGTTTGAAAATGACTTTCTAAGTCCGTGGAGACCTAATTCACAAGTCTTTTCTCTCTGATACAGGAATAAATAAAATAAATAATAATTGTATTGTTTCTTAAAAGCCAAGATCCGACTGTCTTTAGCATTCTAGGTATCACTTTTCTGCATTTGTAGAGTAAACTTCATTCAGACTGGTAAGTAGAATACTGACCTACCAGAATTGAAAAAGGCTCTTGTATTATTTTACCCTGAAATCATTTAATTACTTTTTCTGCATCTGTATGTGTGTGAGTATATGTATACATATACGCATGCATATGTATATATATATATATATTACATATAACTTATGCATATATTACATATAGTAGCTGAATTATATATTTTAGATATATTTTGAGAGTTATATGTAGAGATTCAGATTTACATGTAAAAGAATATGTTACATGTATGCATGTGTGTGTCTGCGTATGTGTGTATATCCTCATAGTTGTTTTTAAATAAGCTTTCCTGATATTTGATGAGTAAGAGACTGGTCTGTAGGGCGTGATGTTGCAGGCTCTGAGAGATGGTTTGTAAAAATTATTATTGTCTTTATTATGCAGTGTTGCATTTTTCTTTGTCATTTCTTGAGGCACAACTTTGAATTCCTGCATTTCATTCTAAGGCATTTCATTGAATCCTTATGATTTGTCAGGGTGGTGGTCACATTTTATCTTATCGAAAAGATTCGATAAGAAGATATAATCCTTACACAATGCAATTAGAAATTTCCATCAGACAGTGCACCTGGCTGGTTCAGTTGGTTAAGTTCTCGACTCTTGGTTTCTGCTCAGGCCCTGATTTCAGGGTTGTGACATGGAGCCCTATGTCAGGCTCCATGCCAGGATAGTCTGCTTGGGGTTTTCTCTCTTTCCCCCATCCCACAACTCCTGGGCACTCACTCTCTCTTAAAAAAAAAAAAAAATTACCATTAGATTGTTTGTTTGTTTGTTTTAGATCCTTGAGTCTATGTTGCAGTTGCTTCTTGAGGGGGAGGGTTTCATTAGCCACTTAACCAAAGTACACTTTCCCATGAGATGTTTTAGTTTTCTTGTTGAAGATTGGATATCCTGCTTATTGCAGGCCTGACTTGCTTTTATTCTTTTCTCATTATTAGATTGCCTTCCTATGATCAACATTTTATAATACTTGTTTTCAAGTTGCAAACCTCCCCTTAGAAATCATTGCCTTCCTTTTTCCCCAAATACAAATGATGATATTAAAATCATATAAGAGGGGCACCTGGTTGGCTCAGTGCATTAAGCATCCAACTCTTGGCTTCGGCTCAGGTCATGATCTCAGGGTCATGAGATCCAGCCACACATCAGGCTCCAGGCTTAGCATGGAATTGGCTTGAAATTCCCTCTCCCTTCGATCCCATCCCCCCACCTCAAATAAATAAGTAAAATCTTAAAAATAAATAAAATAAAATCGCATTCGAAATAGTGAAATGAACTCACTGATGACTTGATGTCGTGAGTGTCCTCCCTGGTTATTGCTGGAGATTGTTTCTGGAATGACACCTGCCCTCTGGCAGCTCCTAACAAACAGGCATGTTGTAGTTTTAGGTAAGATGTTTAAGCACTTTAATTTTCTCTTTCATAAATGTGGGCTCATCATACATTATTTACTTCAATCTTCTCACTTTAGACTATTTATGTAAGTTCATTAACTGTGCTCACATTTTCAGTGAGGGAGGGAAAAAGTCTTTTCAGCAGTAGCTTGTTTGAAATCACTGTGAAGAGGGTAATGGTCTTGTTCTCTGTTATAGTTACTGGTTGGCAGGAACACAGTTGAGCAGGTCTGTGTCTTTAATGCAGGCTTGTGTGAGTTAATTTAAAAAAATACAACATCCCTTGATTATTTGGGGGATAAAAAAGAGAGTGATATTTTCATTAGTATCATAACATTTAAATCTTTAAATATGCATTGCATTTTCTTTTCTAGCAATAAGTTAGTGCAAGTTTTCTTTATATCAGAAAAAAGTGAAAATTATAAAGCAATTAGATGTTTTTATTTAAACTCTTATGAGAATATAGTTGATCACTTCACATATGATAGGTGAAAAGTAAATACATCCTTTTGGGAGGGCAATTTGGAAGATTTTAACGCTTCTACCTATATATTGTTTGATGTTAAGAATCCAATTCTAGGAATCTTGCGTATGACTACAGACTATAATATATAAAAAGTATTCCTTGCAGCGTTGTTTTAGTGAAATACTAGAAGCAACTTACATGTCTACCAATAGGGAAATAGTTCAAAATTATGCAATGATTTACATATCTGTATAATTTGCAAGTATCATCCAAAACACTCAAGAGCACTCACTTTTAGAAATCCCCATCTAAGCCAAGGAATAGGAAAAAAAAAATTAATCATACTTAGGAATTTTGAGAGGAAATTATTATGCTAATTAAATTGTTTTCTGATGTAAATTAATCCTTAGTCCATCACATGCCAGAAAAAAAGAAAAATGCTTTATGAACAGGCATTAGGACTGTTTGGAAGGGAACCAGAGCAGAGGACCAGGGGTCACTTCCACAACAGTGGTACAGGATGACTCAGCCCAAATTCTAAAAGCTCCAGGAGACCATTTCCTAGCTAGAATGCAGTAATGCACTTACTTAAGGGAAACAACATATCAGGTCACAGAAATAGATTTCTTTTTTTAATGGACATTATGACTTCATGCGTAATATCATACATGCAGCATTGTATAAAGTGATAAAATTTTACTTATGAAATTAATTTAATTTGTTTTACTAGCATGAAAGAGTAAGCAACTTTTTTTTCCTTTAAGACAAATTAAATTGTCGAGTAAACTTGCTGCAACAGGGACATAATTCGCATTTAAGCCAATCATCTCCAAAGTCAGAAACTAATTCTGTCTAATGCATGCTTGTTTTGTTTTCAAGAAACAGTAATTATTAAAATATATACATATAAAGTGGTTATTTCTCATTGGTAGTCTTTGAGGACATTTACTATTGGACCAAATTGATGTTTGCTTGGTCACTGAGGGTTTTTGGTGGGGGAGAGAAAGATTTATACTTTATTCTCTGAAGGAGATTCAGAAAATATGGTCCCTGTAATTTATCTTGAGAGTAATAAGTAGACCACATATGCCAACACGTACTCAGTGCCTTGCACTTGGCATTTTAAGAGCTATGACTTGTTCCTACTAAAAATACATCATTGAATGTTTGTGAAATATTTTGAAAACCTGACCTCTGCAAGTGGTTTCATTTACACAGAGGTCGTTGGTCCACCAGGGCTCCATAACAAGATTAATAGCTATTTTTAAGGGAGTACCTACTAGGAGCTTTAAATACATGATCCTTTGGCTTCCCAGGAGCAGCAGCAAAGTAATGAGGACCATTACTGAGCACTTAGGATCTGTCAGGTTCTGTGCTCAGCTCTGTCCTTGTTATAGAATTTAAATCTCCCGTGCAATGTGCGTCTTACATAGTAAAAATTAAAACAAAAAAAAAAGAAATGGACTGAACAAGCTGATGAAACCAGTTAAGTTTATGTAAAAAGCATATGAAAAAATAATCAAAAAGGAAGTAAGGTGTGGGATAAGTCTTTGGAAAAAGCTATCTCAAAGAGACAAACACGGTAGTTTTAGGGAAAAAAATACAGATGATTTTTTTCTCACGCCTTCTCACAACAGTAAATGATAGAGAAATACCATGATGCTAGCCGTGAAAATAATGGAAATAAAATACCAGTTGTTTGCGTTTACTCCAAGGAAAATACTGTGCTAAGATAATCTATGTTTATTGGAAGTTATTGCAACAGGAGTAAACACTCCTCTGACAAAAATGTACGGGTATCTCAAGTGCCTGGGTGGGGCCCTTAGTTGAGGGTCTGACTGTTGCTTTCAGCTCAGGTCAGGATGTCAGGGTCTTGAGGTCCAATCCTGCAGGAGGCTCCATGCTCAGGGGGGAATCCGTTTGAGGTTCTCTTCCCCCCGCTCCACCCTTGCGCAAATTCTCTTTCTCTATAATAAATGAATAGATTAAAAAAGAAAAAAAAAATACTGACCACTCTCTCAGAAACAGGAAGTTGGAAGTGAGACACAAGGAGCTTTGAGGATAAGGCCGCAGGGATTCAAGGCAGGAATGAGCTGGGGCAGGGCTAATTCCATGATACAATATTTAAGTCCTGGACATGGTTAGGGGGCCTGATAAGTGTTGTTTTGATGAATAAGCTATTTAGTGCTGTCTCCAAAAAACTTCCGGAGGCAAACAGTACTTTATTGAATTATCATCTTTTCTTTCCATGAGGAAGTTTGTTGGTTTGTTTGTTTGTTGTTCCTGTTTTGTCAAAACACACCACCAGCAGAATAGTTAGGTAGCATCAATGTCCTCTAATTTCTCCCACTTCTCTTGTGGTCCAGCTGAAGCTGGAGGATAAACAGCTATCATCCAGATAAAGGATCAGCCAAGATCCACACTGCTGTTTGAAGGATCGTGACTGCAAACCAAGTTTGGGGCAGGGGACATTTTGTGCCCTGTGTTGTCGCTGCGCTTGGAGGATAAAACACTCAGCCTCGGTACTGAGCGGATGGGCTAGACTGCCTCCAGAGAACAGTGCCTGCCCAGGCTTAGACTTGGTTTTTATTGAGAAAATTATCTGGAGGTGTCATCGACTAACCCAAAGCAAGGAAGGAGTAGAACAAAGGAGAGCTGTTACTTTTAAACATGAACTACTAACTCATTCATAGGATAGGTGCAGTTACTCAGAAAGTACACATAGAGAAAAGATGGGCTATAATCACCACTGCCCCCTAGAGCCTCCTAAGGGTGGTAAAAGCTTTGTCTCAAATACCTTTGAGAATGAGAGGTTCAGGCAAAGTTGATGCTGATGTTTCAGCAAATGCCTTACACTTATGCCCAGAGGTTCAAATAATATTTTCTAAAACTAACTCCATGATGTAGATCACATTTTTCTGTCCTTTTGACATTTTTCTGTTCGTTTGTTGGGTCACTTATGACACTGGGGCTACGTAGGAGAATTTAAGACCATGGGGATACGCAAGTGAATGCTGAATTACTGCCAAATAAAAATTAGGATCAGGTGATTGTACACTTCTAACCTAGGAGCCAAAATTGTCTGCCTTAAAATGAGAAATGTGGAGCTATTAGACAAATAATCTAATTTTATTTTATTTTATTTATTTTGCTTTTTGAGTTCTTTCTATCCTAGTAACAAGAAGACACTAGAAATACCTATAAAAATATGAGCAGAACATTTTTCGAAAATGCTTCATGTTCTATCCTGAGTGGCTGATATTATTTCTTGGACTGCTCTGTTTGGAAGCATTACCTGCCCAAGATTACAAAATTCTCAAATGACGAGTTCTGTTATTGTCCAACGCTCCAGACAAACTCTGAGCCATAGCATAGTTTAAAGAGAGAAGAAAACTATCCAGAATTATTCATGAACTTTTTAATGAGCTCCTACGTTTATGACACCCACCTTCTTAAGAAATTCATTAAGCTATTGATTTCTTTTAATTTCTGCTAAGGTCGAAAGCCGTGTTGTTCCCATAGCATTCCAGAATCATGAGCTAGTCCAAAGAGAGTAGAGATACTGTATCTTCTCTCAGTACTCACTAGTTCAGGTTAGTGGGATTCATCCTGCCACCTGGATGATTTCATCCCTGATTATTCAAGGTATAGTGTGGGTGTGGACAGACAGAGACAATCACAGAAATCTTGTCTTAAAGGGGAATAGAGTAGCAGGATTTTCAATGTCACAGTGATGACTAGAAAGGGTAGAATTCATGGAAGTTCACAGAAAGGAAGTCTGCTTGCTGAGAAATGTACACTGTCAGAAAAAGGAAACAAACAAACAAACAAACAAACAAAATCAAGCATCATACAGCAATAGGCTTTTGCCACCAAGTCTAGGCAAAGGTTGTAGTAAATAATTGATTTTCAAAGATTCTGATTAAGTCTGAACATCAACGGATTGTTAAAATAAATAGATAAAATAAAAAATTGGTTAAAAAAAAGTCAAGATTATTAGGAAGGCCATCCATTTAACTTTAAATCAGATGTATGAATGCAT
>NC_081560.1:122267295-122305341 GCF_022355385.1 Mustela nigripes | reverse complement strand
ACACACACACACACACACACACACACACACACACACACACACACACACACTTACTCATACTGATTATGTTAGAAATCCAAGGACAGGATTCAGTTATCACAACTAAGTTAAATCTTAGAGGTGTGGTAATTTCAAAAATGTTGGGAACCTACCACATGGAGTAACTTATGAGATCCAAAAAACTTCTTTTTAAAAAAGTTTTTTTTTTTAAATCTGTACTTACTTATTGTTGCATTGTGCACAAGAGACAGTAATAACTTAAGAGTCCATCAATAGTCCTAGAAAAGTTTCACCTGGTTTGTAGTCTCTCAAGAGTGGTATGTGTATTCCCCTGGACCAGCTATTTCCTAAACAGTACAGTTTTTTCCTAACAAAATTATATATCTTTGGAAACTTTATATGCTTTTGAGCTGTGAGTAGTAGAGTCAGTCTCAAATCTCATGCTATCATTTAAAACATGGCCCAAGTTTGCTTGCATAATGGATAAGGGTAGAACCACAGAGAAATTCATGTTTTTTTAGATTTTGGTTGAGGACTTGTCAAGAGTAGGGCGATGCTCTGGGCTAAAATTGTGTAGGTATATTATAGATTTTCCAGGGAAAAGACTAACAAGTGTTTACTTTCTTGATCCAAAAGGGACAGTAGGAAAACAGAATGTGGATTTAGAATGAAAAAAAAAAAAAAAAAAACGCATAAGCTCAATTGGTGGCATGGCAATCAAAATAATCTTTTGATCGTGGGGAAATAAGAACGAATGTTTTGTTTTGTTCATGGTCCGAAGTCCTAAATGAATGGGTACCCCAGTCCATTAGATTTATGGAATCGGGGAAGATTGTTGCAAGAACTGGTGCGAGGTATATTGAATTCTTTCTGGATTAGGTTTTCCTGCAGTTCACTTTATTTGACAAATACTTGACATAAATAGCATATTAATCTTAGGTACACAACATAGTGATTTGACACTTACATACATTACAAAATGATCACCATGATAAGTCTTGTTACTGTCGCCGAGTTAGTATGATATTACTGACTATATTCCCTATGCTGTACTTTCCGTCCACATGACTTCCGAGTTTTAGAACTAGAATTTTGTACCTTCTAATCTCTGTCACTCATTTCACCTGTTCCTCTATTGATGTCCCATCTGGCAATTACGTGTTTGTTCTCTTTATTTAAGAGTCTGTTTTGTTTTTCTGTTGTTGTTTGTTTGGTCCTTTATTTTGTATTTTACATTCTACATATAAGTGACATCATATGCTATTTGTCTTTCATTCTCTGACTTATTTCACTGGATATCATATCTTCTGGATGCATCCATAATTGCTGGCTTTTGTCCTCCTTTTGCTTTTGGTAATAGGGGTCAGTGTAGATAGAGATTTTGATGGGTCATTCAGAATGTAATGGGTCCTTCTCCAATTATTGTGCCAATATCACTAGGATTTTTTTTTTCCCACTAATACTAGAAACCTTCTAGAGAAACTCAATTTGGTCTCAATTTAGACAGAAGGCTACTAGTAAGCCATTGTCCAAATTAGGTCTGATCTGATTGTGAACAGATGATCTCAAGGGAACTAAAGAGAAAGTCCTCCAAAAGCATTAAAATGGGTAATTCCATTTTTATAGTGCATCTGTGCCCACTGAATGAATAGGTGTTGGTCACAAGGGAGGAAATAATTGTAAAGGTCTGAAGGTAAAAGGGCAAGTGTCTGTGGGTTTTTGTACTTGTCCATCCTGAAGCCCCTCATTGACTCTCAGGGAGATGGTGTACATGTACAACAGGGTTTGTGGGTTAAATCTCTGCGTCTGAGTCAATCAAAAACTTCAAAACTGGTTTTTAATATTTGGAGAATTTTTTCATTTTGACTTTAAGGATAACATGGGGGAATCAGGTACATGATTACCCCTCATGTCAGCACCAGCTTCCCTGATTACACCCTCCCCCCGTTATTTTCACAGCTACTATAGGATAACTGTCTTTTTTCCCATATTCTTGCTGCTTACACTACCTACAATGTTTTTAGTAAGGGGACTTCTTCCCCTGGTGCTTGATGAATTAGGTGAAAATATCTAGTTGTTTTATCTCTAAGACTATTTATTCTGAGTCAAATTCTGCTTTTGTTTCAAAGCTGCTTCCAAGTGTTCAGTGCGGGGTTGGTGTGCTCCCTGCAGTGGAGCTGTTCCCATTCCAGGTCCTTCTGTGTTTTCCACACCCTCACCATGACTTCCGACTCCTCACAGAAAGGGGGTAGGGAGCTCAGGTTCCACCTCTTTCAAGATCTGTTTCTAAAGATTTTTAGAGTCTTTTCTTCAAATTTACAGTGGAGTTACCTTTTCTGTTTTAGGACTAGATTAAAGTCCAATTTATTTTCACAGGAAACTCTTTGGAGTAGACTTTAAAATATTTTCTTTATTACAAACAGAACTCCTACATACTTCTGGTTTTCTGTCAAATTTAGGGTCTCTCAGTCACCCTGGGATTCTCCTGACTATAATTTTTCATCTGATATTTTTTAACATCTACTTTTTTTTTTTTACTACCTTATGAAACACTTTTATAAATCTGGGGGTCTTAAGAGTCCATGTTGTTGGAATGGTTTTAAATTCCTCCATAATTTCTCTGTATTTTGTTTAGACTTTGCAAAGTCTCACAACATGATTCTTAGTTCAGACTTAGAGGAAGTCTAAAAATAACCTGTCAAGGCTTGGCCATTTCCAAAGGGTATTTGGTTTTTTGTTTTGTTTTTTTTTACTTTATTAATTATTTTTATTAACATATAATGTGTCATTTGCCCCGGGGTACATGTCTGTGAATTGTCAGACTTACACATTTCATAGCACTCACCATATCATATACCCTCCCCAATGTCCATAACTCAACCACCTTCTCCCTAACCCCTCCACCCACCCCCCAGCAACCCTTAGTTTGTTTTGTGAGATTAAGAGTCTTTTATGGTTTGTCTTCCTCCTGATCCCATCTTGTTTCCTTTTTTCTTTCCCCACCCCACACAACCCCCGCCCTGCCTCTCAAATTCCTCATATCAAAGAGATCATATGATAAGTGTCTTTCTCTGATTGACTTATTTTGCTCAGCATAATACCCTCTAGTTCTATCCATGTTGTTGCAAATGACAAGATTTTCCTTTTGATGGCTGCATAGTATTCCATTGTATATATATATATATATATATATACACACCACATCAGCTTTATCCATGTATCTGTTGATGGACATCTAGGTTCTTTCCATATAAGAGGGGGTAAAGGAGGAAGATGGTAGGAAACAAACAAGAGCAGATGAAAAGCAAGGAAAAGACACTGAGTTCAAGTTGTGATGGAACTTCAGCTCCTTTCCGTCCTACGACACCTCCCAAGTTCAAATTTTTGTTTGTATCAATTTTTGCAGAGTGGCCCCCTGCTTTTAAGCTGTCCTTGATAAAATTATGCCTTTTGGAATGTAATCACATGAATTAGAGTCATGATGCAAATATCTGAAGAAGCAAGAATCCAAAACGGCCAAAGGCAAAACTTTAGACTTAGAATGAAACAAAACCAGGAGAATCTGGCAACAGATCATTCAAAGTCTTGATTTTGCATGCTGTCTCTTGGGCCCCTAAGTTCATTGGTGGCTCTTTTTTTAAATCCCCAATCCAATAGCCTGAGATTCTTGGTGAACAGAATTTTTTCATAGTAGATTTCATACAGATCCAGATTCTTACAGACTAAACAAGAATTAGGGACATTTCACATAAGCCTTTGAAAAGTGATCACAGGCAAAGTTTGTCCAAAGGATACCAGTCTGAGAAAGAATATTTTGAACTTGTCTCTTATGGCGCTGTCTCTAGAAGTCAGTTGATCAGTGTAAATGTTTGGCCTTCTTCCTAGAAATGTCTTTTTTTTTTTAAATTTTATTTATTTATTTGACAAAGAGAGATCACAAGTAGGCAGAGAGGCAGGCAGAGTGGGGGGGGGGGGCGGGGAACAGGATCCCCGCTGAGCAGTTGCCGGATGCAGGACTCTATCCCAGGACCCTGAGATCACGGCCTGAGCAGAAGGCAGCGGCTCAACCCACTGAGCCACCCAGGCGCCCTGAAACTTCCTCTTAATAGATTCATAATAACTGAGGAGGAAAGAAGGAGGCAACAAGTGATGTCAGTAAGAAGGCAGATTTCCATCAAGCATTAAAAATTTCAAACCTGATCAGATTACACAAGATGCCCTATAGGAGATCCTATTTCCCAGCAGACAAAATAATATTAGCATTTGGGAACTTGATAAAACAAAGATCAAATTCCATATCAATATGTACACTGTACAATCTGAGTAGAAGAGATTTCCTCAAGAATTCTCCAGTAGAGCATTTCCAAATCAAGAGTCTTGGGCCATAGGAGGGAGGCTGTGTCAAGTGGACCACAGTCCTGATTTCAGGGTACTGATCTCATTATATCACCAGATAATCTGTTAGTAATGCATACCTAAATTTACTAGAATGTAGAGTGATCAGAGAGGACATACCTTGAAAGAATTTTACCAGTGTCTTAGAAGGGTAAGTCAGAGTGGGGTGTTTATAAAGTCTTGTGTCTGGGCTGAAATGATGCTATACAGATCTTTCAAGGTAAGGAACTAATTAAGATTGGGAAAACTTAATATGATATTTTAGGATTAGTGGGCATTGTGAGGTCAGTATTTTGAACCAATCAACTATTGTTTGATAAGTGAATTGTTTGATCAGAGCAACAGACTATTATCTCTAATAAATTGATCTGTACGAATTCCATGGAAAGATAAAGTGAAGTTAAGTTATTGATTTATAGTAAAGAGTTCGATGAAGGTTTCCTGATAACAGGTAAGTCCTTGTCATCCACTCTTGCCTGAGTAATGTGGACATTCCCGATCAGCAGGTATCCTATTTAATAACTATGGATAGGTTAATGCTTACATGATTCTTACTGTGTGTCAGATATTATCCATCTGCTTTATGATGATGTCATTTACTCCTTGCAGCAGCTCTATGAGGTAAATAGTCTTGTTATCCCCTTTTAACAACAGGTGAGCTGAAACTCGGAAAGTATAAGTAAGTTTTCCAAAACGTAGTAAGACTGGACCATCAGGGAGGATTCAAACCCAGGCAAACCAGTAGTAAAAGTCGAGTTCTTAACTACTGTATTTTAATGTCTCTGCTGTATTAACCATGACACTTAAATTTTAGGAACAAAAGAGAGCTGACAATGTCATTCAAAGGTTTCATGTAAGAGACAGCATTAGGCACAGACCTCACACAGAGGCTTGACTTCTCACTCTGTACTTTGCCATTGAGATAACAATGTCTGGAAAAATTAGCATCAGTGTAGAAGGTGATCTACAGATAAATTGCCAATGCAATCCAAATTCCTAAATTGTTTTCTCTATAACTTCAAAACCTGACTCTTAAGTGGATTACATGGGTGGGGGTATTGAGATTCACTAAGAAATTCTAAGGACTAAGAATAAAATGGGTGTGTTTTTTTTCCTACCAGTCATGGATGCTCAGTTTAAAGGTGTAATAAACAAAGCAGTGGGGTATTAGTGCAGGGCGAGATCAAAGAAACCAAATGAGAGGTGTAAAAACTAATCTACACATGTACCATAATAAATTGTATAAACAACACAGCATTTGCAGATTAATTAGGATGTGATTAAACCTTTCACAAATTGTTCTAAAATAGTTGATTTTTCACAAAGAAATTGAAAATTGTTCTTTTATTAATAAGCATTTATTAAATAATTACAACAATCAGTTCCAAAAATATTAATAACTTATATGCGAAAGACACAAATATAAAACTAAATAAATTTAAGAAAAATAAGCTCATGCCCTTAGGACCAAGAAGGTTTTCTTAAGTCAGCCACATAAAGAAAAAAATGTATAAGGATGATACATTAAAAATAAGAAGCTTCCTAGGGGCGCCTGGGTGGCTCAGTGGGTTAAAAATAGAAGCTTCTTTGTTGAAAGACCCAAACGATGATGGTAGTATATTCCATGAAATATATTTTCAACACCTGTAAACAATAATTGATTTGTTACCAGAATACATTAATTAAAAAAGAAAGATAAGCAATACAATAAAAAATTGAATAAGCATTCCATAGAAGAGACACTTGTGTTCATTCAACATTAGAAGTTGCCAAGTAGTCAGAAAAAAATGTGAATGAAAGAACATAAAATATTATGTCACAACAGTCAAAATGACAAATATCGTATATCAGCTGTATGGAAGCTGAGGAGACAGAGGAACTTTGAAATTGCTGCTAACCATGAAAATGATACAGCAATTTAGGAAAACAATTTGAAATTATTTTGTAAATTTAAGTACATACCATAATTATGACCCAGCACTTCTGTTCCCAAGAATATGCCCCTAAAATATCGTTCTAATTACTCACTAAGAGAAATATACCATAATGTACATTGTTCCTAACATTTTGTTTATAGACACACACACACACACACACACACACACAGCCTCATAATAATAGTAATATTCCCAGTAGGAGAAAGGGTCTATGGAGTGTAGTCTAATTATACAATGGGTACTCCATAGCATCAAGTCCTTGAAGGTACTTGCTTCAGTATGGATTAATCTCAGAAGATAATATTGCAGAGAAAGAGGCAAGTTGCAGAACACACACAAGGTAATTCTATTATACAAATCGCACAAATCTTGTAAAATTCTACCACAGGGCACACAGAAGATTTATGATGTGCTAGTAATCTTTTATGTCTTATTGTGGGGGGTCTGGACATAAATATTCATTTTATTGTAATGTTATTGATTTTTAAACTCTACAAATATATTACGTGCCCTTTTTTGTGTGTGTATCTGATATACTTGACATTTTTTAAAAGGAAAAACCAAGTATCAGTAAACAAAGAATAGTGACAGGAGATGGATGGCGGGATGGCTGGCCGCGTAAATAAAACATTTTCTTGAGAAACCTAAAGTGGTGCTAAATGCCATGTTAAACTGCACGCTCGATTATTTTGTTTTCCAAATATATGATTGCCTTGCTTTATTCATAGTGGGACATAGCTCACTGTATACAGTAAATGGAAGAAAAATAGAGTGGAGGTGGAGAAAGGAGAGTTGAAATGTTTTGAACACAGTGAGTGCTGACAAAATATTCCCTGGCTGCTGGCTCTTCCCTGGCCTTTGATCTGAATGTGAGCCCCCTGCAGTGAGCTTTCCGGAGACATCATGACAACAGCATCATAGGACCTCTAGCTCAGTCCCCCAAGTAAACTAGAAGTCACTGACCCTTTGAGATTTGTATCTGTTGTGCTGCTCTCAGAACCCTGTGCCAGATTTCCATCAGAATTGATGGGGATCATGCTGAGTTGAAGGAGGTGTTAAGGAGTAGCTGTCACTCCACATGTAGCAGGTGAAATGACAGCTTCTGGAGGTCTTCAGTGTGGCAGGATGACAAGAAAGCAATTTTCATGGACTTAACAGACTTTAAATCTACACCTGTTCTAATAAAACTGATCTTACTTCATTACAACAATCTATATTCTATATTCTAAATTGTTTATAAGGTTTTTTATTCTATTTAGAATCTTTGTGATATTATCTATATATATATATATTTTTCTAGGTAAGTGCAGTTCTTTATTTTATATTCCAAGTTGTCTTTATTGTGGGTTTTCTTTTTTTTTAATATAATTTTTTATTTTTTATAAACATGTATTTTTATCCCCAGTGGTACAGGTCTGTGAATCACCAGGTTTACACACTTCACAACACTCACCAAGTGGTAGATCAGAAAGGAACAGAGACCATATACAGTAACAGTCACCTTACAGGCAAAACAATGGCACTAAATTCATATCTCTCAATAGTTACCTTGAATGTTAATGGGCTAAATGCCCCTGTCAAAAGACACAGTGTATCAGAATGGATAAAAAACCAAAATCCATCTATATGTTGCCTCCAAGAAACTCATTTTAAGCCCGAAGACACCTCCAGATTTAAAGTGGGTTTTCTTTTAAGTGTGATACATGAGCAATTTAGGAAGTTTTAAGTAACTAAAAACAATAATGATAATAATGATCATTTACTAGATTTTTGTTGAAAGTTTTTACATAGTGGCACCTGGGTAGCTCAGTCAGTTAAGCATCTGTCCTCAGCTCAGGTCATGATCTCGGGGTCCTGGAATTGAGTCCCACATTGAGGGACAATGGCAATTCTCCTGCAGGATTCTGCTTCTCATTCTCCCTCTCCCTTGTGCTCTCTTTCTCTCAATAAATAAGTAAGTAAGTAAATAAATAAATAAATAAAATCTTTAATAAAAATGAGTTTTAAATCCACCTAAAATAAGATCATAATTTCTTCAATGGCACAAACATACTTCCTTGTGGCTGATTTCAAATCATCAGATTTTATAGCACAAAAAATAGAATGCAAGGAACCTGTTGAGTCTGGAGTGGATTGGGTGACTTGGAAGGGTCAGAAAACTAAGCTTGGATTAGAGGCAGGATGAAGAAAGACAGAGAAACACTCATCTGTGAGGATCCAGACCATCAGTAGTGCAGTCCCCAAAGGTGTAGCACCTGCACGTGAACCTGCCTCACCTGTGCCCACACCTTCAACACCTGCACTCACGCCTGCACCACCTGCACCACCTGTGCCCACACCTGCAGCAGCTGTACCCACACCTACAGCACCTGTGTCCTTGGGTGTAGCACCTGCAACATCTGCAGCGCCTGTACCTCCCACTGCTTTATCTTGCACACCTGCCTTGGAAGAAACACACGCTTCTCACCTTCTGTGTTTCTGAGTTCGTGGTCTCAGGACCCTCTTTCTTCCGTGTGTCATGACATTTTGCTCTCTTTGGCAGGTTACCAGGTGAATCCTACTGTGAATGAATCTAGGACATGCCTGTTCAAGTGCCATAGTTTCTGGAGAACAAAATCCCATGCTAGATAAACAGTGGGAGTGGGTGGGCTGATCGGCAGGACCATCTGCAGGACCTGCCTCTATACCATAGAGTATACCTGAATCACAACGAGTGAACACAATTACTGTTGTTTGCACTTGTAGCAGCAGTGTATTCTTGTCTGATTATTTCTATATAAGTATGGTCCCAGAGTAAAATTTCTCCATGAAAGTGCAGTTTTCTTAAAAACCTTGCCATTTTTTTCTGCCTTCTTAAAAAAGTTTGTATCTCCCCCCAAATCACCTAGTACTTTGCATTTCTTAACTTTTTAACCAACTCTAGGATTCTTTTAATATTTTTTTAAATAATTGGACAGAACAAAAATACCACTTCGTTTTAATTAGGATTTGTTTTTATTATAAACCCCAAAGATGTAAATCTCTCTATAATAGATAGTATGCTTTTCCATTCTTTAAAGAGTTTGAATAAATTAGAACTTAGGAGGATGAGTTAATGTTATTAGCATAAGTTTTAATTAGTACAATGTGCCAGGAACCAGTGCAGAACAAACAGAAGGACGGAATTTGCTCCAGACAATTATGCTTTGAGAATTCTTGTACATACTTTTAATGATTTTTACTCTCTCTGCCCTTGCTCTCACATTGAAATTGTGCCTTCATTTAGGCATGTCTATTTTTTCTTACACATTCTCTACCTGTATTAGTTTTTATAATGCATTATGCATTAAGAAAGAAGAAAATAAATTTTATTATAGGAGTATGGGAAACTAGCTTTGATTCTGAGTGAAGGACCAGATCTTTCTCTACGTATCAAGTTCTTGACCATTAGTGTATAGACATTTAGGATCTTGGGAGCTATGTTCATCTCATTCTCTGGTTTTTGATTGTGCCTGTGATCACTGAAATAAAATAAATAAATAAATAAAATTTTAAAAACCTCTTGATGTTAGGGATATTACCAAAGTTAATGCGGAAAAAAAAAATCTAACAACAGTCCAACAAGTCCATTGCCAATATTCAAGTAAACTAATTTGCGGAGAGATAAAACAATATTATTTTGATGTAACAGAAATTCTGGAAAGATTCATTTCTGCTATTTGTAGTATTGCCCTCTCAACAGAAAATTGCCAAGTGTGTACCATCAGACATGCTAAGCTAGGAATGGGGGCCAAATGTGAAATAAGAAACCGTGTTACTGAGAAAGCAAGAAGAGGGGCAGTTATAACCAGAAAGTGTCCTTCAGACTCACTGTCAGCAAAATATGATATGAGCAAACACAGAGAAATAAAATACGGAGTCCTGCCCTTCAGAAGGTCTCTTAAATAGCAGCAGCCCTTCAAAACCACAAGTGTCTGTACAGACGATTGTCAAAAAATGAACCTGGGAATGGTAGGCTCTGCAGGACGTAAAGCTCCATGCATCGTGTGTTGTACATGTGGATACCAAGCTGTCAAAAATATCATCTCTAAATGCCAAGGGTGGTATCATCATCTTCAATACTTGGTTATTTTCAGTCTTTGAGGACTCTAAGGAAAACTTCCAAGCTCCCCCCACAAAATAGTTTATCAATAACATGATTTTTATTCTTATGGCTTTGTCTGAAATTATAGTACCCCCTTCCTTTTCTTGAAGGGATTAATTGGAATAAGCACAGGCATGTTTGAACTGTGGCCACACTGCCTTTTGCCAAACTTGTCAACCAAAGTTTCTCTCTGTCCAAGAAATGTAGGATCATATTATGACCCTGACTTGTTTTTTATATCAATCTGCAAGGCTGACGATGCAGAAAAGGCTTATTTGTGAAATGAAAGACTATCATTTTAAGAATAGTTGACACATGACGACTTTACCCCTCTGACACTTGGTATTCATTGTGACACGATGAAGAGACCAGAGATTCATTGGGAGCTTGTGGTTCTATATTCAGCTGTCCCCTGGAATGACTTCTAGCTGTTTGGCCCTCAGCACATCGTGTCACTAGGAATTGTGCCTGAGGAAGATAGTGAAAGCAAGCCACAGAAGCACATGGAGATGTAGGACACCGACATTTTGTGGGTTTTGTTATTTTTTAGGCACTTCTCCCATAACTCTCAGCTCTAGCCTCTCACCATGCCACTCTTAGGCCTTCTTCTTTCTCTTTTTTTTTTTTGTAATTTTTTTTTTTTTAAGATTGTATTTATTTATTTGTCAGAGATAGAGGGAGAGAGAGCGAGTGAGCACAGGCAGACAGATAGGCAGGCAGAGGCAGAGGGAGAAGCAGGCTCCCTGCCGAGCAAGGAGCCCGATATGGGACTCGATCCCAGGGCGCTGGGATCATGACCTGAGCTGAAGGCAGCTGCTTAACCAACTGAGCCACCCAGGTGTCCCTCTTCTTTCTCTTCTTGAGAGAAGAGAAATGTCCCTAGCATTTAGAAATGGGAAAATAAAGCAAAGGGAAAACATTTCCGAATTTCCTCTTATCTATGTGTATTTAAATATGTGAATTTTCCAGCCAGACAGTGCAACCAAATATGTTTCCCTGCTTCCTTTAACAGCCCCCACACTTCATACATAGAATAGTTATATCATAGACAATGAAACAGAAAGTTCCATAATTGGGAGCCTGGGTGGCTCAGTCAGTTAAACCATAGACTCTTGTTTTTGGCTCAGGCCCAGGATCTCAGGGTCATAGTATTGAGCCCTGCATCCCCTAAGGCTCTGCATCCCCTTAGGCTCTGCACTCAGTGGGGAGTCTCCTTGAGATTCTGTCTCTTCCTCTGCCTCTTCCCCTGCTTGTGTGCTCGCTCCCTCTCTATCTTTCTCTCTCATACATAAATAAATCTTTAAAAACAGTTCTATATTGTCACACTCTTCTGATGGTCCAGAAATATAAGTTCATATTCTTTCACTTAGTAGGAAATGTACTCCAGCACAATGGATCTTGTAGATCTAGTGGATCAGCTTTTTGTTGAAGTATTGCTACACCTGGAACATATGCATGAGGCTCCCAGACCTCACTGGTGCCTACTGGTTCCCAAGGATACTGGCAGGCTTCCAACAGCCTCAACAAACTGGGATTCTTAGATTACCCTGGTGTTTTCCACCTTCTGTGCCACTAAGCTCTCCATAAGCCCCTGCAAATCCAGGCACAAGGTTGGCACCCACAAGCATCAGGATGACTTCTACAGACCCAGACTTTCCACCCATCCCAGCGCCAGGCCAACCTCCATGGACCTAGAATCCAGACCAGCTTGTAGGGACCAGACTGCCCATGTACCTTAAGAACACACAGGTCCTCACTGAATTAACCACCAGGCTGACTCCAAACCAGGCTCTAGGCATACCCAGGCACCAGGCTGGTCCCCATTGCCCTCAAGCCAGCTTCCATGAAACCCAGATTCCTGGCCCATCCCAATACTGGGCTAGACCCTGGGCACTCGGAATCTATATCCTCACCAGTAGTAATTTGCACCTGGTTGACCCCTGTAAACCCATGCTTGAGCTCATCATCATGGACCCAGGCACCAGGCTGGTCTCCATGTGCCAAAGCACCAGGCCTGACCCTCTGCTGACCCAGGCACCATATCTGTCCACCCAAGGAATCCAATAGTAAGCCTGCCCACAGACACCACCAGAGTCTCTGGATGAGCTGACTGGTGAAGGGCTTTGCCTGCCAAAGCCAATCTGTAAAGACTAGAAGCCGTACCTACCTCCTCAAATGCCCAGACACCAAGGCAAGAATGTAAGAATCATGTAAGAATCACGAATATTCAGGATATTCTAATTCTGTGATATGGTGTGTGTTAATCACCTAACTCTAGGGTGGAAGTTAAAGGACAAAAGCATTAAAAATAACTGTAGCTACAATAATGAGTTGTAGATACACAGTATAAAGAGAGGTAAATTGTAACACCAAAAATGAAAATTATGAGGGGTGACAGTAAGAGTGTAGTGTTACTGCATGCAATTAAAGACACATTATCACCTTAAAATGCACTGCTATATCTATGAGATGTTTTATGTAAGCCCCGTGGTAACTAAAAAATAAAAATTCTCACTAGATCTACAAAGAGAGAGAGAGAGAAGAGAGAATCAAAGATATCAAATGAAAATTACCAGTTCACAGAAATGAAAGCAGAAGAGGAAGAAAGGAACAAGGGTTCTGCAAAATAGCCAGAAAACAATGAAATGGGAATAGTAATTCCACACCTATCAATAATTGCTATAAGGAAAGTGGAATGAATTCTCCAATCAAAAGGCATATTGATCAAGTGTTTTAAAAAACAAGGCCCATCAGTGCTGCCTGTGAGAGATCACTTTAGTGTCAAACACATATACAGACTCAAAGGAAGGGGTGGAAAAGGATATTCCATGAAAATGGAGACCAAAAGAGAACATGAGTAGCTATACTGACATCAAACAAAATAGATTTTAAGTAAAAAAAAAAAAACTGTAATAAGATGCAAAGAGATCATTACATATTGAAGAAAGGGATAAATTAAATGAGAAATTATAACAATTATATATGCACCCAATATTGGAGCACCTGCATATATTAAGCAAATATAAAAAGTTCTTAAGGAAATGACAGACAACAAAACAATAACAGGACTTTAATACTCCACTTTCAACAACGGAAGGATGGTCCAGATAGAGTATCAAGAAGGAAACATTGAACTAGAACCACACCTTAAACCCAATGGAGCTAACAGACACATACAGAACATCCCATCCAACAGCACACATATTCTTCTCACATGGAACATTCTCCAAGATCGGTCATTTGTTAGGTCACAAAGCAAATGTAAGATTTAAATCATACTGAGTATTTGTTTTCTGACCATAGTGGTATAAAACTAGAAATCAGTAATAGAAAGAAAACTGGAAAATTCATAAATGTGTGAATATTAAGCATACACCTGAACACCAATGAGTCGAAAAAGAAATCAAGAGATAATTTCTTAATCTAAAAATAAATGAAAATGCAATCTTCCAGCCCTAAAATGAGAAATTTCTGAAGCTCTAATGTCCAACACGGTGACTATAATTAACAATTCTGTGTTCTATGCTGAAAGTTTAGCGGGGAGTACAGCTTAAATGCTTTACACACACGCAGGGGCAAATGATGTGAGGGTATGAAAGTACTAACTAACCTTACTCTGGCAGTCACTTCACAGCCTAGATGTGGATCAGATCATTACATCATCCACCTTAAAGTCATGCATGTTCTATGTCAATAATATCTCAAAGCTGGGGGAAAAATTGAAGAAAACAGATGTGATGCTTCTCTCTCTGTTTCTCCCCCATCACCATCCCCCACCCCTCTCTCAGGCTCCTGTGTATACTTTCTCTGTCTCTGTCTCTCTCTCTCTCATGCATGCACACAAAAATAAATACATAAACTCTTAAAAAAAGAAATTCACATTTGGGTACAAAGACTAACATATTGGACAATACATTTACATAAAATTATAAGATAATCAAGTATAGTAATATTCCCTGTGAGCAAAAATAACCTTAAAATGTTTGCTTGATCTTTTCATCAGACTTCCACTGACAATTTCTACCCTGCCTTTTTTGTACAAGCCCCTGATTTGTCTTTATTTCGATTGCTTTCATCCGTTAACTTCTTAAGAATGCGTTTCTCTCTCTCACCAAATGCCAGCCATGCACAAGCCTACTGCTGTTGATAGACTGATTACAGTGAAGTGAAGTAACTTCAGAAGAAAACAGTAGCTGAGGGAGCCACGGTCTCTACCATAAAGTGTCCTAACGAAAGCCTTGATGGAGAATGTTACTCGATAATGACTTCAGGGGGTATTGCCAGACCATGCTGTTGGAACATCTTAACCAAATCATATAATCCAGTTAATAATAACACTGGATGAGGGAATCTTTCTGTCTTCAGATTTCACTCCTATGTGTATTTATCTGGAAATGAATATTCTGAAAATCAACGTGAGAATAGACTGCTGCTTGTGACAAGCAAACTGAAAGTAAAATAACTGTGCAACATGAAATTTAAAGAGAGACAAGAACCACTTTGAATGAGAGGCCAGATTGCTTGGAACTAAGCAACTTATTGTGTGTGTGTGTGTGTGTGCAAATACTGGCTTCTAAACAAGAGAGTTCAGATGACTTTGAATATCCAAACTGATACCAGAGGAATGCTGAGAAGAGTAGATGTTTCATGAGATCTGTAAGTCTTTCTTGACCTTTCTGCTTGATCACTTGGACACCAGTACATTTCAGGACTACAGAGGAACCAGTGGATGACTGTGAGCACCCCTCTACCTTCTAAACCTGGACTTCAAGCATCATATATGCCTCTATTAAATTTAATCTAAGATAGTGTATCTAACATTGATATCTGCAATAAGAATTCTAGCATATTTATGTCTACTCAATCATCAGTACCATCTCATATGACTACTTTTATCCTTAATGGGAATGTACCTCTTGATCACATACGTCAATAAGATCACCCCCCAAATGAATATTTAGGAGAAGCCAAGAGATTCTCTACTGTCTTTTGATCAAGAGGGAAAAATAGGAATGACTTTCCAAATATATTGTTTCTAAAATAATGATACTGTAAAAATTAGAAGTGTATGTATTCTGCCTGTACAATTTGCTAGCCACTATTCTAAGAAATTACCATAGATAATCTCATTTATCCTTATTGCAATAAATCTATGAGGTACTTACACTTGCTATTATTCCTATTTATGTTAACTGAGGTATGAGAAGTTAATAATGTGTTCAATATTATGTTACTATTAAAGACCACAGTTAGGATTTGAAATTAGGTTTTCTGACTCTAAAGCACATGTTCTTACTTCTGTACTATATTAGGGATCAATTGCTTTAACATCTGAAAACACTCTCCCAAAAGATTTGAAATGACCAAGAATTTAATGAGTTATTTCTTTTATCCATTTTCCATGAAGGAGGATATTCCATAGTACCACAAATACATTGAATGATTCCATAATATCAAATACCCTGCTGGGTGATAGAATAATTTATTGATAATCATAGGCAGCTGGTAAGGAAATAGGTGTGTGAAAATTCTAAGGTGACACAAAAGTAGTGGTGATTTTTGCTGTCATAAAATATTTGGTATCTGAGGTCTTTGAGTTTTATTTCTTCAAGTACAATTTAACCAAGTTAAAAAAGACCTTGGGACACATCTTGCTATTATTAGGATATTGGTGGTCTTGCTCCCTGATTGTTCTTCAGTGCAGACAACTGGATTGTTGGCATATAAAATCTTAACAGAAATTTTAGTCAGCTGGAGACAAGCGAAAGTCTTCTCCTCCCTTGTTTTTCAATTTCTCCTCTTTCTCGATCATTCTGACCTCTCCACAGTCTTCCATTACTCATGCCACAGAATCTCAAAGTCCTTCAAAACTGGCCTATCCCTTCTTTTACCTCAGTAGTAGATTTTCACATGTAAGGGGAAAGCCATTTTCCCTCTATCTCTCTAGGTTCTTGGCTGAAACCACCCCACCCCCATAATGACAAATTAAAAAGAGGAAACCAAAAGTAATTACTCACAAAGCTATGAGAATCAAAGGCAGCCAGGCAGTTGAGGTTTATATACATACCATCTTGGACTAAGGAAAGGGACAGAGATCTGGGGCTTCAAAGAGGAGGAAGACAATTCACAGGATAATGTGAAGAAGAAGTGTTTGGTAAATAGATGTTTGCCTTAACATGCAGACAAGTCTCTAAGATGAAATAGTTATCTCTGGTGATAACTGTCTTGTTGGTATAGGCCTCCTTTCTAGATTCTTTTACACTGCTAAAAAAAAAAGGTAAAAGGCTTTTCCTGACTGTTGGGTCTTGATTGCCTTCAGCTCTGTGTACCCAAGTGACTTATTTTGACCTCGCCCATCCTGCTCCCCCTTCACACTTCTCCTGAGGTAGCATTAATGATTCTATCTTAAGACAATTTGTTGTTCATTCCTTCTCCATTACTTGTATATGAGAATGATATTTCTAATATTAAAAAGGAAAAATAAAGATTAAGTTACAGTGGGCTTTGAAAAAGTTGTGTAAATTTGGTTGAAGCCATAAATTCTTTTGTTCAATAAATAATTGCTGAGAATCAATTATGTTCTAGAAAATCTGCCCCGGGACACAACCCTGAGGAATAGAAGATCTGTCAGTGAGGAATCAGATATTCATAAACTGGCACTAGAAGGCAGAGTTATGAGAGTATATATCAGGGAACCTGAGGCTTGGAAATGGTTTCTTTGAGAAAGTAAGGCATACACCAAAATCTAAAGGATATGCAAGTGAATGATGGGCTGAGAGTAAAGATTAGAAACAAGAAATACTGCAATATGGAAAGGTCTTGAGGTAGCTCAGGATGGAGAATAGAATACCTGAGGAAAAGAAACAAGTCCATTTGGAATGTTGACAACAAGTGAACGTACAGGAACAGATGGGAGAGGAGAGAAGAGGAGTCCATATCATACAGGTCCTGGTAGGCCTTGCAGTTTGGTTTTCATTCTAAAATCAGACTGTGCAGAGGATTGTAGGTCATTTAAAAAAAAAAAAAAAACATGTTTGAACCTAAAAGCAATGGAAGATCATGAAATGGTAAGCCAGTTGTTCCTTATAAAAGATCATGTAGATTAAGATATTAAAGAATGGGGCAAGATTGCCAATAGAGAAAATAGTTACCAAACCTGTTTGAGAAGTAAGAGATTGGATCAGTGTGCTGACACGGGAGACTGAACGCAGTAGGTAGATATGAGAAGCTTTTTTTCTGTAGGAATTCAAGACTTGTTGGTGGATTCAGTCCAGGCACATGAGGGAAATGGTTAAACTCCAAGGTGATCACCTGGTTTCTGGTTTATGCGGAAGTGGGCTTATTCACTGATGTAACACATACTGAAAGAGGCCAAGTTTGGGCTCAGGATAACAATATGTTTAAGGAAACTTTGATATTCCAAGTGTAGGTATCACCTGGACAGTAGGACCCAGACTCAGAAGAGAGGTCTATGGTAAGTAAAATATGCAAGTGATTAATACAGCCATGGCACCTACAATATCAATATTACCCTCCCCCCACAAACACCAAACAAGTAAGTAGGTTTTATTGAAATTTTATTGAAAACACATTGTTTGGCCATAAAAGGATATTTTGAAAATAAGCTAAGTTTGAAATGTGGTTTTCCTGCCTATACTGACCTCCTGGTAAGGAATGAGCATGTTTTGACAATTTTGGATGGTTGCCTTTCTGTAACCCATTTGTGCCATGCTCTAAGCTTCAGGCTTCAGTGAGAATAGCATATCACAGATTTAGTGCCTTTAAAACCAGGATATTATGTCTTTTTCTAATACTTCTTTTGGGGTGTTAAATCCAACTTGTTGCATGAGATTATTTAAAAATACATGGCTTATTCTTAGCTTGATGACAAATTTGCAAAAATATATCACACTGAGCATTCAGATATTTGTATTCATAGCCTGCACTTTACAATAAATTGGTTATGGGAAGCAGGTAGTGGCCTAAGAGGTTAGAAATTTGAGGCATGAAAAACAATGAATTTGTGATTTAACCCAGACAGTCAAGGATGAAATTAAATAGATTAGGGAACTCCATTTCCAAGGTACAAGCGTCATCAACTAACCTGCCTTTCATGTGCTGGACAAATTATCCATAGGCCATAGAGAACAGCATCACCCAGCCCCCAAATTGCTTTCTAATCTTTATTTTGATGTCCATTTGGATATTTTGCATACACAATACATCCCTGGCTATTCCATCTAAAATTACTTTCTTTTCAAGACAATTCTGACTATACTTCGTTGTTGAAAATACTTTGGGGCCTTTCAAAACTAATTAATCATGCTTTCATGAATGCATCATTCCAAAACAAACATTTCAGCTGTTGTGAACAATGCTATTAACAGGTTATTTTTAGATATCTGACTAATGTCTCTTCACTAGCATTGTTAGTCTTAAAAAAAATACATTACTTTTGGTTTGATCACAAATAACTGAAGTATTTGTTAGATATAAGACAATCTTACTGGGGGGGGGGGCAGAGTGCGCCTGGGTGACTCAGTCGTTAAGTGTCTGCCTTTGGCTCAGGTCATGATCTCAGTGGGATCGAGCCCCTCATCAGGCTCTCTTCTCATCTGGAAGTCTGCTTCTCCCTTTCCCACTCCCTCTGCTTGTGTTCCCTCTCTTGCTGTTTCTCTCTCTGTCAAATAAATAAGAACCTTAAAAAAAAAAAAAGACTCTTACTGGGGTGAGGGGAAGGTGGAGTCTGCTGGAAGAGGAAAGCTTAGGGAAAGTCTCCTAATGCAGACTAAGTGGGAGGAACCACAGCTGAACCTCTATGTTGAAGATGTCATGAAAACAGAGACTTCAGGCAGCTCTCAGGGCGGATGGAGGAGGTTTGAATGGGAGGTTGTAGCTGGGCAGACTGTAGTTCAGGAAAAATCAACACACATTCTTTTAGGACCATGTCTTAAGAACTGGTTTACTAAGGTGGAATGTAATGACTATGATGGTTACTAATGTTGTTAAGATGTTTATGATGGAGATTTGGTCTGATGAGCTCTTGTGAGAAAGACATACTTGTCTTTGCTGTGGTGTAATGTGTGGCATGGAACATCGTGGGCACTGAGGAATTACAGAGAAGAGTCACTGAATCTGCGCTAA
Organism: Mustela nigripes; assembly: GCF_022355385.1. Taxonomy (NCBI): domain Eukaryota; kingdom Metazoa; phylum Chordata; class Mammalia; order Carnivora; family Mustelidae; genus Mustela; species Mustela nigripes. Next base: position 122,285,742 of record NC_081560.1, on the reverse strand, counting down.
CAACAAGGAAGATTTTCTGGAAGAGGGGATGCCTTGCCAGGTTTGGTTTTTTTTTGTTTTTTTGTTTTTTTTTTAAAGAAATAGAAGTCAAGCCAGGGAAGAAAAGAAGGAGGAAGGGCATTTGAGCGGATGGCACAGCCAACAAGAATTGGGTTGGTTGTGGCTAGGGAATGGATTGAGTGGAGGGGTCAGGGGGTTAGTTAGAGCTGGGAGGTGGGAAGTCGCACTTGGCTTAGCTGAGTAGAGAAAGCATACCCATACATTTAATGATACCCAGCTGGTGAAGGAATACTTTGGAAAAGTAACTACTCTCTCAAGGACAAAGGGAAGAGATGTTCGGTAATATGAGAACTGCTTCTGGAAAGAACTGATCAGGTTTCGTTTATCCTCTTCTGCACAAATGGCCTCTGCCTTCTTGTGTATCCCATTTCCACTCCCCACATGCATTGTCTCTTTTTCCTTTTAATCATTTATGTTGTCAGTGAACTGATTAAGGAATTGCCTCCACATGGACCACGTTGCCCTACACTTGTGTGATTGTTTATGCATCTTTGTTCTCGTTAGTCTCCAACCTGTTTCACCTGAGACCTTTGAAGAACAGAGCTGTTAATTTTGTATTCCCCTGTTCAGCACAGTGTAATTCATCCACAAATTTTCCTGAGTGAATGAATAATGTTTGAATGCGTAGAGGAATACAAAACTAGATGAAAATATATGAGAACAAGAAGTAAAAGACAAATTCCAAGTGGGGATGTGGGCAAGTTTTCATGAAATAGGAGAAATCATGTTCTACCAAAAGGAGCAGAGCTTTGCTGGGCACAAAGAGGCAAGAATGAATTCAGTTAACAGAACTTCCCTTAAACATCCAAAGTATGTTCCTGCAAGAGTCAGGGGTCTGATATAGCTGAAAGGCACAAAGCTTAATTGTAAATAAACCATGTTGAAACCTGACATCTTTTGAAATATTGTCCTAAACCACTTAGATTTGAAAAGCTTTAAATGGTATCGTAAGAAAGTTTTCTGTACTCTGGAGGAAACATACACGGTTTTGTGCAGAGAGATGCCATTATTTTACCTTTGATTTGGGTGCATGAATGTAATTCTCACGGGATGAATCAATGAACACATGGTGATAACAAAGCTTCTGGGAGGTAGTGAGGAAATCATTGCAAGAGCAGGAGTGACCGTGTATGTCGGGGGTGGAGGAAGGAGGAGGAGTGTAATGACTCTGAGATATTTTAAATCTAAAATGTTGTGACTTGGAGTTCCTAGAACATTAATGAGGAGGCAAAGAAAAACACCGGAGACCTCTGAGATTTTCAGCTCCACGTGAGACAGCATGTACCTTACAGTATAGAATGGAGCATAGTGAAGGCTTTATTATTCATGCCCATGTGCATAATAGAGTTCAAATGAATGAATGGACAAATGAATGCACGAATAAACAGAATCTTCCAAATAACAGACATACTTGGATGGCTTTAAGCAAATCTGTCTTACGCTGTAGTCAAAGGACTGTGCTTTGGAGCTATAACTGCCAACACAGCCCCTTAAGGTTCACGGAAGACCTCCCAGAGTGCTTTACATCTCACAAGCATAGCTGTGACATCTTGTGGGCAAAGGCTTCACATGTTAATTATTATGGATAGTATAGCTCATGGTACTTTTTACATGTTCGTTATCATGAGACTCTTGGCAAGGTATTAGCAGGGCATTAGACAACAAATTGGTCATGTCTCTTGATGTACAGGCACTATCCTTAAGGTTTGTTCAACATAGGGATAATAGACTGTTCAGAAGTAACTTGTATTTCCCTTTTCACAGAGAACATATAAATGTACTTTGTAGTATTTGCAAGCCTATCCATATAATATAATATTAGTAATATAATAACTTTATTATTAAAGTTTGGAGGTGCTAATGACATATATTATCAAGTTACTGTGTTAATATTACATTAAAACTGGAAAATCTGAGAGAAGGATTTTATGTATTTCTTTTCCTCAAGTCATTATGTGATGTATCTGTTGTTATATAGTGCTATTTATATCTTTCAATCCACACTAAATATATACATATATTCTTTCTTCCTTTCTTTCCTCCATTTTTCTGATCTGCTTCCATTGATGACTCTATACTTTTGACTCCAGACTGGCAATATGAGGGTAAGATGACAAAAATAAAAATGCCAAACAACCTCATGAACACTGCTTGTCTGTCTTTGTTTCATTCTCTTTAGAACATTATTAAAATTCTATTCACTCCCTTTAATTAGACCCTTTATCACAATTAAAGTCCAATTATGTTTGTTTCTGTTGTGAAGCTTTAATTACAATTTATCCTTGTTAATCATTCCTTTATGTTATTTCTTTGGGTTAAATTACCATCCCATTATCTCTGTCCTGAAGGACTTCTGCTCTCCAGTGGTCTCTGCTGGTGTTTTCTCAGTAAGATTTGAGTAGTTTTGTGGTGTACAAAGTGATTGTGTTATGATGTCGCAAGGAATCTATGTGGTTCTCATGAAATTTTTTTAAGCTAAAAAATTATTAAAAGTAAAGTAATGATGCCTATTGATTTGATTGTGGGATTTTTCTTTTTTAAATATCAATGAATTTCATCTCAGGGTGATTGTCCTGCAGTTGCTTCTTCTTACCTTTGGTTGTTTTCTCTCTTTAGATTGCAAACTAGCTAGGGGAGGACCACCAGCCACCATAGTTGCTATCGATGAAGAAAGTCGGAATGGTGAGTGAACTTTGAATTTTACAAATGACTTCTCTTCTCCTTTCAACCCCAGACTTGCTACATGTGGAAGTACTAAAGGAAAGCTGCAGCCCAAATCCACAAACCGCACTCCCTTAATTTCTTCCCTGTACGAACTTGAATTAGGACCTATGCTGGAAATGCTTTACTTGTTTAATATAGGAGAAACTTCTCCATGACTAGAAAGGTTGTTCATTCTTGATCGTAAAGGAGCATTTTACTCAGGATCAGTCCGAAAGAGTGCTTTCAGATAGGGCTGGGGTTTTTCTTTGTCAGTGGGTAGAGTTGACTATCGTGCATATAAACACCTGGTCACCTAAGTAAGATACACTGCATTCTTCCAAAAGAAGTGGACCACAAGGTAAGCCTTCCACAGCCCGCTTATGCTGGCTGGAATCTGGTAAGGTTTAAGCTCCATAGTCTACCAGACATGGGCATTTATGAATGGTTAATGGTAAAACTGGAAATTCTTAGGAACAGAGAACCTGACCAAAGGTTCTGAGAGCAGAGGAAGAAGCTTGCATGTTGGTTCAGGTCGTCTGCCATAAAGAACAACTAATATCAAATCCACATTACATTCTTCAAGAAGTACTTTTCCTTATCAAAGCCCAAAATAAATACATTTGGTACTTTGTTCTACAATTCTCTCTGAGCCTCTTTCATCTCCAGTGTGTGTGTTTACAGATTCTTCTTCCCTGTTAGGACTGCAGTAAAACAGTATCTCTCGAGGCTTGGTTTCTGTTTCAAACTATTCTAAGTGTGCGAGTGTGCTCTGAGGCACAGTTTGTGTACTAATTCCACAGTGGACTTTCCATTGGGCTTCCATTGGGTTTGTTTGGTCCATGTTTTCTGTCTGCTTGAAAAAAGTCTGTCTTCCAGACTTATATATACATATACATATGGGGCTTATTAGAGAATTATCTTTTTTCCTGGAATTTAACCCACATAAATCTTGAAGCCTTCTATGACATAAGTGATACTTTCATTGTTCCACATTAGAAACATTCCTTTATTCCTTCGAAGAGTTGGCCTAATTCTTTTTATTCTTGCATATCCTTTGGAATTAGCCAAAAATATCCATAGCTTTGCTGGCTTCTGTTTAAACAAAATAAATGATCTGTACTAAATTTTAGCAACATTTAAAAAATCACAAAACCTTGAGTTTTCTCATTATTTTTTAAAAAGCCAGTCTGGGGGTGCTGGGGTGGCTCAGTCGTTAAGCTCCCGCCTTTGGCTCAGGTCATGATTCTAGGGTCCTGGGATCGGGCCCCACATTGGGCTGTCTGCTTAGTGGGAAGCCTGCTTCTCCCTCTCATGCTCCTCCAACTTGTGTTCCCTCTCTCACTGTGACTTTCTCTGTCAAATAAATAAATAATATCTTAAAAAAAAAAAGCCAGTCTGTATTGAGCCTGAAAGCAGATAAAGTCGATGCATTATTATGATGTTTTTGAATAAGTTCAAAGTAAATCTTATGTGTGTCTACAGAAAATGAAAAAAAAAAAGAATACCAAAAAATTTTTTCATACATGTAGAAAATCATGGTTTATTTATCATTAACTATTTTTGAAATACAAATCTATAATATTTCAAAAACAAATCTACAAGGAAAACAGTTTGTCTTTTTAACCAGAAACCAAAAAGGGGAAAAAAAAAGTGATAGAATGCCATTCTCTATTTTAGTTTCTTTATTGTTCACTGATTCACTTGAACACCTATGCTGAGTTGAACTAAAGCACTTAGTTTTATTAAATAATTTTGTTTTAACATGTTTTAACATACAGAGCTTATTTTGCCAAATGTCCTGAGTAATGATGATATTTTGCCTCCTTTTTTATGACTCAGTCTCATTTTCCAAAGGACCAGGAGCTCAGCAGACATGTTACCATAGAGTATCCGGTAGTGCGTGTGATAAGCGTTCAATATTTGTGTTGTAGAAGCAAGTGGCATGATACAGCGTAGGAACATTGTATTCTTTAATTGGCATATTTTGTAGAAACTGCCAACTCCTCAGAATCCTGCCAAAGTCATTTGAGTGTCATCACATGGAATATAAATACTTGTCTAGAGACTAAATGTTTGCATTTTTATTTTACATTAAATTTCTAAAAATATGATCAAGTGAACCTCTGCCAAAGATTATAATACAGTGCGCAGTCATCCTTGTCTCAAAAGTCTGCAGGAAGCAATGCATGAAAATGTGTTTCATATTTTTCTTCAGGCCATCTAAGAAACTTCCAGTCAGACAGTTCATTCTGAGCCTCCTCTTAAACTACCTTAATTTCTCTTTTTCTGAATCTTTTAATTAGTAGCAATAAAACATGTGGGTATTTGATTTTATCAATATAATACACATCATTTTTAAGTTTTGGGACTTCTTTTTTTTAATTTAATTTATTTATTTGTCAGAAAGAGAGAGAGAGGAGTGAGAGCGAGCACAGGCAGACAGCGTGGCAGGCAGAGGCAGAGGGAGAAGCAGGCTCCCTGCCCAGCAAGGAGCCTGATGTGGGACTCAATCCCAGGACGCTGGGATTATGACCTGAGCCAAAGGCAATCGCTTAACCAACTGAGCCACTCAGGTGTCCCTAAGTTTTGGGACTTCTTAAAAGAAAGGCAGAGGGGCACCAGGATGGCTCAGTCAGTTAAGTGTCTGACTTTTGGTTTCAGCTCAGGTCATGATCTCAGGGTCGTGAGATCGAGCCCCACACTGGGCTCTGCACTCAGCAGGGAGCCTGCTTGAGATTGTCTCCATCTCCCTCTCCTTCTGTCCTTCCCCACCGCTAGTGCTCTCTCTCTCTCTCTGTCAAATAAAATGAATAAGTAAAATCTTTTAAAAAATAAGGCAGAGCAAATCCCTTATCAAGCCAAAATAGTAAGTTTATTGTGTGTCAGCTTACCTTTGGTTTGCTTTATTGATGTCTACAGGTATTGTAGACATGTATTGCTAAATCTGTCCTCCACTAAAGTAGAGCTTTTAATAGCTCAGCTTTTAAAAAATATATATACTTAATTTTCTCATGTAAGTCATTGACATACATTTATAGAATGTCCATTATTTGTCACAGGCTTCTGCATCATTCATAATTTTTAGACTCTGGGGGATGGGAATATTTCCTCTTTGTGGATATGTATGCTAAATGTATGCTAAATATGTATGTTAAATGCATTTGCACAAATATGTATGTTTGAAAGAATTAATGGGTGGAGAGCCATAAACTTCTTAGTAACTCTGGACTCTTTTCAGTTCTTCCCCTCTTTGAACATTATTCTCAACAGCATACGAAGAGATTCTTTATCTTGCCCACAATCTGGACCAGGAGTTTATATTCATCAAAACTATAAGAAAATCAAGCTTCGGTTTTAAGGACACAAAGTCAACACAAAAATGGGCAAACGCTGGCTCCTGACAACCATCAGAAATCTGTCAAGCTAAAGTGGGCTCAGTGTGCAATCCCATTTAGAGAGGAGAATGTGTACCGAGAAATGGACTTGGATGTATTTTCTTGCTCAGGAAAGTGAGAAATATATAAAAATTCCTTCTGGAGAACTTATGTCTACACAAAAGCCCACACATGGATGTTTATAGCAACTTTATATCTAATTTCTAAAACTTGGAAGCAACCTAGATGTCCTTCAGTCAGTGAATGGATAAACTGTGGTGTATCCACACAAATTCCGTGTGAAAAAGAAAGAGCTGTCAAACCATGAAAGACAAGAAAGAATCCTTTAAAAAATAATAATAATTTATGTTTTAATTATTTAACACACAGTGTTATCATTAACACACAGTGTTACATTAGTTTCAGGTGGATAATATACTGATTTAGCTATTCTAAACATTATTCAGGGCTCATCAAAAGACGTATACTCTTAATCCCTGTTACCTATTTAATCCATCCTCCCTCCTGCCTCTGCTAACCACCAGTGTGTTCTCTATAATTAAGAGTGGTTTCTTTAAAAAAAAAAAAATTAGAGGGAGAGTGTGGTTTCTTTGTGTCTTTTTTTTTGTTTGTTTCCTCAATTCCACATGAGTGAAGTCATATGGTATTTGTCTTCCTCTGACTGATTTATTTCACTTAGCATGATACTCTAGATCCTCCCATGTTGTTGCAAATGGCAAGATTTCATCATATATATATACAGACACACATACATATCTTCTTTTTGTATTCATCTATCAATGCACACTTGAGTTACTTCCATATTTTGGCTATGGTAAATAATGCTGCAATAAACATACGAGTGCATTAATCTTTTTGAATTACTTTTTGGGATGCTTTGGGTAGATAATCAGTAGTGAAATTACTGGATCATATAGTAATTCTACTTTTAATTTTTTGAGGGATCTCCATACTGTTTTCTCTAGTGGCTGCACAGTTTATATTCCCATTAACAGTGCATGAGGGTTCCTTTTTCTCCACATCCTCACTAACACCTGTTGTTTCTTTCTTTTTTTTTTTTTTAAATTTTAGCCATTCTGATGGGTATAAGATGATATCTCATTGTGGTTTTGATTTGCATTTTCCTGATGATGAGCGATGTTGAACATCTTTTCACATGTCTGTGGACCACCTTTATGTCTTCTTTGGGTACATGTCTGTTCATGGCTTCTGCCCATTTTTTAATTGGATTTTAAATATTTTGGATACTAACCATTTATTGGATAAATCATTTTCAAATATCTTCTCCCATTCAGTAGTCAGTCTTTTTGTTTTGTTGATTGTTTTCTTTACTATGCAGAAGCTTTTCATTTTGATGTATTCCTAATATTTTATTTTTGCTTTTAGTTCCCTTGCCTTAGGAGACATACCTAGAAATGTGTTGCCATAGCAGAGAATGTTCATGTACCCTTGAAAAGAATGTGTATGCTGCTCTTTTAGGATGGAGTGTTCTGAATATATTTGTTAGATCTATCTGATCCAAAGTATCATTCAAGGATACTCTTTCCTTATCTCCTATTTGGATGATCTTTCCAATGATTCAAGTGAGGTGTTAAAGCTCCCTACTGTTATTGTACAACTATTGGTCACTTGTTTCGTGCTTGTTATTAGCAGCTTCATGTATGTGGATGCTCTCTTATTGGGTGCATAAATGTTTAAAATTGTTATATTTCTTCTTGTTGGATTGTTCCCTTTATGGTTATATAGAGTCCTTCTTTGTCTCTTGTTAGAGTCTTTGTTTTAAAATCTATTTTGTAGATGGGTAGGAATTTTAAATGCACATAAATAAGTGAAAGAAGCCGATCTGGAAAATCTACATATGTATGATTCTAACTGGAAAGGTAAACTATGGAGATATTCTGGAAAAGGCAAAGTTATGGAGAAAATAAAAAATTCTGTAGTCTGGGGGTGAGTGGGACAGAGATAGATAAGGAGAACACAGAGGATTTTTAGAGCATGAAAATACTCTGTATGATATATTTTTTTAAAGATTTTATTTATTTATTTGACAGGCAGAGATCACAAGTAGGCAGAGAGGCAGGCAGAGAGAGAGAGGAGGAAGCAGGCTTCCTGCTGAGCAGAGAGCCCCATGTGGGGCTCGATCCCAGAACCCTGGAATCATGACCTGAGCCCAAGTCAGAGGCTTTAATCCACTGAGCCACCCAGGCACCCTCTGTATGATATTTTAATGATGGATTTATGTCATCATACATTTGCCTAAACCCAAAGAGTGCACATTACTGAGAGGGAACCTTAAGGTAAATTGTGGACTTTGGGTGATTATGATGTGTCAGTATAGGCTTATCCTTTAAAAAAAAAATACCATTCTCATAGTGGTGTTGATAATAGAAGATGCTATTTGTATGTGGGCACAGGAGAATCTCTTTCTGTCCCTTTCATTTTTTGTTGTAAACCCAGAACTTCTCTAAAAAAATAGTCTTTGGGCACCTGGGTTGCTCAGTAGGTTAAGCCTCTGCCGTTGGCACAGGTCATGATCTCCAGGTTCTGGGATCAAGTCCTGCATCAGGCTCCCTGCTCAGTGGGGAGTCTGCTTCTCCCTCTCTCTCTGGCCGCCTCTCTGCCTACTTAGGATTTCTGTCTGTCAAATAAATAAATAAAATCTTTAAAAATAGAAGTCTTTAAAAATATTTCTGGAAGTACATGTTCTAGGTCCATTGGATTCCAAGTTGTTTATGGCATTGAGTCCTTACTGGAAGGAGGGAGGAGGAGTTACATGGGGACCATGGATAGTCTGCCCTCAAGTGCCAGCTACTATATGGCAATGGGGGCATGGCTTCCAAACAGGTTTGAGGACATCCAGTTCAGGCTAATCCTCAGAAACTGGATAAGTGCATAGGCAGTGCTAAAGCAAGAGGACAAAAAAAAATTACACTGTAGTTGTACAAAATAGAAAGATTTAGAGGCAGAGGATATCACTATCTAAATGATGGATTCAAGACCCATCTTAAAGGTCCTTTATAGATTTATAGTTAGAAAGATATTGTGGGCTGGCAGCAAATTTAAGAAATGAACAATGATGCTGAGGGTCTCTAGAATTTGAATGTAGAATCCAATAAATGAGACCGCAGCTGACTCAATGGGGAAGTTTGCTCTTTGTTCTCAGGTTGCATTTCAAAGCCAAGGTATGAATGAGGCTGAGGATTATAGATCCCTACATGCTTCCTGGAAGATAGGGGAGGTCACAGACAGGAGCGATGATTTCATTTTGTCACTCCTTCCCCACAATTGCTCTAGTCCAAGTGCACAGTTAGGGGAGGGAAGGAAGGGATGTGGAGGTTGGTCCCTTCCTTGAAACAGTTATGATACAAGGGACATTTAAGTTCCTCAGCATTCTTTTCCTTCCATTGCCCAAACCACTAGTCTTATAAAAGGAGGAGATTCCATTTTTATGTTGATGTTTTTCTTTCCTTATAATTGTCAGTTACATAAACTTGAGTTTCTAAGAAGGAGTTCATCAGACTCCACCCCCCACACCTCCAAAGGGTCCCACATGAAATTATACACAGACTTAGTAAAAGATTACTTGTGCTCATGGACAGAAAAAAATCTTCATGTAATCAACATGTTTTAATGAAAATTCCCTAAGTTTAAACAAAGTGTGATGTCATAAAAATCTTTGTCGTCCAAGTCGTCAGAACTGTCGTCAGAACTCATCAGTTTTGCCTATTTTTACTCATTCTTCTTCATTCTCCAAAGAGAAAAGAGTCTAAACTGGCTGCAGTTTTGTACCATCAGAATGGAAGAAGTGTAGGCTCTTTATGGAATGGTACATGGTAGAAGATGATGCAAACCACAGCTGTGAGACTGCATGGGCTATTCAGGAAGAGGCGGAACTGGGGAATCAAGATGGCAGGTGTCAGGCAGCTGGGATAGCTGTGTTCTTTTCAGGTGAAGTGAGGGTCTCCCAAGAAGTTGTGCCTGCTGGGAATGCGTAGTAGATGCAAAATGTTTCAATAACCATTGTCATAGACAGATTCCTTGGCTCTTGTAAATATTGGTAGAAATGTTGTTGAAGATTGAAATTCTTATGTGGGCCTGTCATTGAGCCATGCTTCCTTCAGTGTGTCAAAACTGGGACTCTGGTTTAAGGTGTCCCTAGATTTAATTTTCTTGTCTCACTGTCACTGTCTCTTTTTCTCATAATCAATAACTATTTTGGTTATTTCAAATAAGGAATATAATAACCAAGTGTTGCCCACATGACTTATATATTAAATAAAATTTGAATTACAACATACCTTCTCAGATATGAAGCTTTTAAAAAGTTGGATAGAGGTTTAGTCATGAAAAAAATGGAGGAAGAATCAGGTGACTGTGTCTTGTGAGAGGTTTGGAATGTTTGTTGTAAACCACTACTTTCTTTAGTCACTTTAATTCCAGCTCTTTCGTGCATTGTCATCTCATTGCTATTGTACAATGTTTGTTTCTTTCTTTGATGTCTTCATTATTTAATCCCAGAATAATTCTATATCTGAACTATGAAAAAATTAAAAGACAAATTTAAAACAAAACAAAATATGGTTTTATGCAGATGACTATATATTGTATACTATACATTAGGAAACACAGCAACCATGGCAATGATAGAAACTGCAAAGATTACAATGAATTAATGGATGACTGCATAAGCCAATGAAATACTGACGTAAGACTAGAATTTTTTATGGAGTTATGAAGGGTCATCAGTGATGACATCAAGCAATCAATTTTTAGCCTAAAATGGCACTTTTGTTTTTTCTGCATAAGTAGGGAAAATATTTTCTTTTTGTTCTATAATTTGTAACATTCTAACTTGATTCTTAACTGCCAAAGAAATTATATGTTTTTATAAGGCGTTACTGGTCTTCTGGCTAGATTGCTGGTGGATGTTGCATAGGACCAAACTCATGATTACGGATTTCCTTATTGTCATTTTATTGTTGAATTTCCCCAGTCTTTACCAAGTCATTATGAGTTCTTTCCAGTGGAAGATGTACTCAGAAATGAGGAAAGAGATTTTTTCCATAAAGTATGAAGGAGTTAAATGAAGCTATCCAAAATACACTTGCTGGCCTAAAGTGATGTTAAAAAAAAAAAAAAAATCATCAATTCTTCATGTATTTTAATCCTCTTACTATTATGCCTGTAAGACAACTCTTATAAGAGGAAACAATTTGGCTCTTCTCATTACGGTTTAAACTACATATGCAATGGTGCATCGTGCTTCTTTCCAAAGAGTCATTTTCTAAAAGGTCAGCAGCTTCAAACCTCCTGAATATATAACTGAAATGATAAGTAAATAGAAAAGTTTCCAAGCATTAAGGAAATAGGTTGTTATTTATCTCCTCAAGTTATCTAGAATTTTATTGACATTAAATCATACATTATAGTTCATTAATGATCAATGATCTTTCTTTGCTTTTTTTTTTTTTTTTTTTTTTAGTACCCAATATGCAGTGAGATTGCTGGAGTAATGGAAGGATCATAAAACATGGGGCAGGAGAAATGCAAAGGGCAGAGAGAAGTCAAAAAGGCCAGCAAGTCAGGGCACTTGATATAAGGAAGACATATCTGTGAAAGTGAGCAGCCCCTCCTTTACTGTTTAAATTTCAAAATGCTAATGTTATTAACAATGGTGAAAAGATTTAGTAGTGGAAAATAACCCCTGGTCTCTAAGGAAGTGAAAAGTACATTTAAAGAAATTCTATTCTAATTGTATTTTTCCTTGTTGTTTAAACCCTTTCTTTTAATCACATGTCTAATTATAATAAGCCTGAATCATAGAGAATTAAGCTGTATTACACACACTCACATATATACACGATCCCAGATGATGCTGTTCTCATGAGCCTTTGTCTATAGAGAGTATCTACATCATAAATCATTATTGATTTATTTGTGTAGATTGTTGGAACTCAGGCCATGGGCAATGGTGGGCAGTAAGAGTGAGCCTTTATATTAGGCAGAAAAGTCTGTTAGGTTCTGTCCACTTATAACCATGCAGAAAAGAAGGCCCTCGGGTTTTTTTATTGTTTGTCTTATCAGAACAATAGGAAATTCTGTATATTTAAGATGCATTGTAATTTAAATTTTGATTCCTTTAATGAGCCCCCAAAAAAACACATCTGTGTGTCTCATGTGGCCTGTAGGCACTGATATTTTGACTTCTAATTTAGGCAGCAAAGACGAGAGAATTGAGTTAGGATGGTGTAAAAGATAGAGGTTCTTCTACATGGGAGAAACAGCCTCCTGAGAGTGAGTTGGCTTTGAGTTTTCTCTGCATATCCCAGACTCTCTTGACATGTAGGTTGTGTAATTTTTTAGTTTAGTTGGGGAGTGAATCTCTGATGGAAATTACTTAGGAACTTAGGGATAGAAGAAGCACCAAAGTTTAATTTCAGGGGATATTCTCTGCCCAGAACCTTCTAAGAAATGTCCTCATCAGTTCTTCAACATGTGTGCTCTCCTTGGGCTTGATTCCACCATTTTCTGGACTTTGTACCGCCCCCCACCCGCCACCATAGACTTTTCTTTCCAAATTTCCCTGAGTCATGAATGGTTCTTTGATTTCGTCTGTTCCTTGTGATCAAATATTGGCCCCTAGATTATAATGTTGTTATTGAGACATGAAAATGTGATGTAGGTCAGTAGTCTCACTTCTGAAGAGAGGAGTAATAAACATTGTACAAGGTTATGAAACAGTAACCAGGATGGTATGAAACATTTCTTAGACTTAGCATAACTCCTCTAGCAGTTTTCCGAAACAAATGTTCAAATGCCGTGTATTTCTAACTGGAATTGTTAATGTAATTTAATTAAATATGCTTGCAAGTGTGCTATGAGGATTAATGCATATGAAAGTACCAGGTATCCCTTTATCTACAGCTACTTCACAGGACCCTGAAGGATGTGCCAGAGCTTAGCACTTATTTTATATCTGTATCAGAGGATGCAGTTAAAGCAAATAGTACATACTTATTCCTTAGAACAAATAAAAAAGGAATGTCTTAATTGTACTCAATCATGAAAGATTTGGGGAATCCTCACAGCTAGACATCATTAAAATAGATTCAGCTTGGTTAAAATACAAATGAGCTTATCAAATAGAGTGTGTAGATATGCTAATAAGTATGTGGGCTTTCTTTTTAATCTACTCAAAGTATGCGCCACTGGTGACAAGAAGAAAGTTTTTTTTTTTTGCTGTTTTTTTTGGTTTTGTTTTTTATTATGTTATGTTAGTCACCATGTAGTACATCATTATTTTTCTTTCCCATTAAGCAGTAATTTTTATTATGTACTATATAGAAGATGAAATATTGTACAGGGTACAAAGATTATATGTAAAGGAGTTTATAAAGCTACACTATTCTTTTTTTATCTTTTTTTTTTAATTTTATTTTTTTTCAGTGTTCCAGAATTCATTGTTTATGCACCACACCCAGTGGTCCACGCAATACGTGCCCTCCATAATACCCACCACCAGGCTCACCCAACCTTCCCTTCCAAAACCTTCAGTTTGCTTCTCAGAGTCCACAGCCTCTCATGGTTCATCTTCCTTTATGATTTCCTGCAATTCACTTTTCCTTTCCTTCTCCTAATGTCCTCCATGTTTTTTTATCAGTTCTTATTTTTTGTTTTCTAGGTTCCACATTTTGCTAGACAGCAGTTCGTCATTTTTAAGTCTTGAGTGCTAGTGACTTAGCACTGAACATTCCTCTTAACTCAGGACAACCTGGAAACAAAGCTTCCATGACAAGCGTATCCATCTTCTTTTCCCTGCTCTTGCTTTGGCCAGTGTTTTTCTTCTGGTTGGTTTGCTTTTGAAAATTTACAAATCTACAAAATGGTTATTTGACTTTTTGCGTGTGTGTGTGTGTGTGTGTGTGTGTGTGCTTAAGGGGGTTGCTTCTTAAGATGGTTTTGAGGAGAAAAAGAATAGCTTCCAGTCGAGGTGTGCAAGGGAGATTACCCTCCTCAGTTTCTCTACAGGGTTCATTTACTATCCTTCCAAGTGTTTATTTAGTGATGTGAGAGCTCTTATTGGCAACAGACTAAAGGTTACAAATGAATTCAAAACAAATTAAAAACAAAATGAATAATTCAGTGGCTACCCTTGAGACTTTGTCTGAAATCTTTGAAACAATCAATTTAAGATTTCTTTGTAGCGAATAAGCTTTATGCAACACTGTTATAAGCAAACTTGTCCTTTTATTTTTCCTGTTTCTAATGACCAATTACTACCTCTACTAGGTTCCCATGCTGTGACAAGTAGCAATTATGAAAATGAATGTTTTACTTCTATTATTTGAACATTCTTTTGACACCTTTAGTCTTGCTATCTATAAACGATGCCCCACGATGAGCAGGCTCTTGTCACTTAATACCATTTGTTTTTGAAATCTGTTATGAGTCCCAGAAGTAATTATTTCAGCTCAATTTCAGTCTGTTTCAAAATGCCAGCTAAGCCCTGCAAAATACTATGTTTTTCCACCCTTTTCATTCTTTACCGGATGCTACTCCTTCCTTTTTCCCCCTAGTTGAGGCAAAACAATTAAAACAATATCTGACTTTGAGGAAACAAAATATCAGCAATTTGGAATTGAATAAGGACATCATTTTATTTCCTCACATAATCCCAGTTTATGTGCCCACATGAAGTATTTCTAGATTAGAAATCCCTGTTCTGTATATAGAAATATCTTTATCATTGTGAACATTGTGAAATGTGTTTCACAATGTGAAACATTGATAGGAAACTTTAATCATTCTTATAATTATCTTTCTGTTTTTGTTTGTTTATTAGAAGTCTTCAGATAGCATCTTTTGGGCTTTAGTTTTATAAAAACGTGCAGCTTAAATTAACATTTTTGAGATATTATGTTTTATTTTAAGGACTAATATGAATTTAGCATTCTTTCCCATAGGATGTCTATCTTTAATTTAAATTTAAATTTTTAAATTATTGATTATTAGTTAAAATTAAGCCTTGAGGAAGATGTACTTTCTGAATTCTGTGACCCAGTGATTCAGGAATGTCACAAATACTCCTGGTACATTAAGAGAAACTTCTGTGAGTTTTAATACATGCATAAGGCATATAATTGTATTTATATTAACCCAGTGGTTGAGAAACAAGGAGAATCCCCTGTAAATATACAGAACTCAGTTGGACTATAAATATAAATTCATGTGCTGGGGGAACTATGGGATGGAAGACAAACATATAAGCCTGTGGCTAATGTTCTTCTGCCAACGATTGATGGTACCTTTTATCTCCAAAGGGGGAATATTAGGATCATTTATAGTAGATTGCAAGTTTCATAAGAACAAAGAGTGTATTTGCTTTGATTCTTTGTTATGATGCCAGACTGTAGTGAAATGCCTTTAGGCATTGAAAAAAAAATCTATTTTTTGACTGAGTGAATCATTAACAGGAATCCCACAAACACCAGCTACCATCAGGGTTAAATGGCACTTACCTGTCTATGTAGGAGAGTTGAGAGCATTATTATCATGAAGATTTTTCAAAATAATCTGTCACTAATCACAATTTACTGTGCACATAGAAGAATAGATATTGTGTCTGTATTATAAGAGAAAAGAAAGAAGCTTAATAGAACAGACTAGAACAGCCTGTTCTGAAAAGTTTAGTACTCCAAATTTGACATCATTAGACTCAATAGAAACATAGGTCTCAATAAAAATTCTTAATATAAATTCTTTAGATCTGCTACCATGTTTCCTGGGGGCTACCCCTAATTGTAGCCCATAGTTTTTCAATTATATAAGAAAAAAAAAAGGCTAGCATTATGTGAAAGTTAGCTTATTTAGGACGTTATAAAGTTTTAGCACAAATTTTTGTTTTCTCTTTATTTCCAATTGGATTTTAATATTGAAACTGCATGAGATATTTATATTGTTTAAGTAACTGGAGTTGTTGGTATGATAAATAAGGGGGAGAGAAGTTATAAATGCTTATATTTAAGCTTAAAATGTCATGTGAACACTACCATAGTTTATATACAAAGGATGTTTTGTTTTTAATCATTAAATCCTTATTTACATTGGAAAAAAAAAATCTTTTTTGCCTGCATGACCATGTCCACAATGATGAGACACATTTCTTTTTTATTTAGGAAATAGTTGTGATACTATTTACAAATAAGAGGATTTAATATGTATTAAATGAGGAACATCACCCCCCAGTGCAGGCAGGGAGGTACAGACAACCCTCCTACGGGCTGTGGAACCAAGAGAGTCAGACACTGCCTCCAAGCCCTCTCCCTGTTGTCAGGGTCAGGAAAAAACAACAGCAACAAACAAACTGGATGAGTTCAGTGATGGGCTGGCGGTCACATGCAAGAGAGAAGCTACAGAAGCATAGCCTTCCCAGAGGGAGACTCCAGCCTACCATTGGAGAGAAAATGGGGGGGAAAACAAAAAAGGAAAGAAAAGAAAAAAAATGAAGGAAAGGAAGGAAGAGAAAAATTGATCATAATAGCAGAGGCAGGAAGAGAACATTCCCAGATCCCCTCTTCCCCCAAGGAGACACTGAAAGAGGCTGATTTGTCAATGGAGGTGATCTCTCCCAGAGAGAAAGGGAATACTCCACTTGAGAGGGGGCGAGCTGGAGAAGCTCACTTCTCCCCCTAGCTCCTGGAGGACTTGGATGGAAACTTTGCCCCCGGGCGCAGGAGGATACTGAGAAAGAGACAGAAGATTTTGAGATGGTGGCAAAGGGGTTGTGCTCTGCAGAAAGTCCTCCCACAAGCCTCTGGGGGTTCCACCCCCAGATTTCTTTCTACTTGGTCTGCAGGAATCCAAAACACCTGTGCTAAACCCACACTGCCCCCACTCTGCAGGTGGCTCCTTGTATGTGCTCTCAGGTGCACCACAAAAATGACTCCCAGTTAAAAAAAAAAAAAAAAAAAAAAGACTCCCAGTAAATAGGGAGCAAAGAAAACAGGCCACAAGCCACAGTTGGAGGGCAAGGGTAAGCTACAAACCTGAGCTATAGCTCCACCTTCTGGATTCCAAAGAGAAGTTTCTAATAGTCCGGTGAATTGGAAGAACCAAAGAGGAAACCTTAAAAATCTGCCCACAAGAGGGAAGAAGAATAGAGCAGATATACTTCCACAAGGACAGAAAACAAAACAAAGCAAACCTCACATAATGACACCACCTTAGTATGTAACGCTGTATCTGCTGAAAGCAATGGGCAAAGAGTTAAAGAGGTATCAGCTACTTCAAATATGAAAGCTGATATGCATCACTACAAGCAACATGAAAAATCAAGATAATACGGCATCAGGGAAAGAAAATAATAATTCTCCAACAACCAAGCCAAAGGCACAGAATATTGCAATCTAACTGATAAAGAATTTTAAGTAGCAATTTTGAAGAAACTCAGTGAGTTACAAGAAAAATCAGAAAGTAGCAATTTTGAAGAATCTCTGTGAGTTACAGGAAAAATCAGAAAGACAAAACACTGAAATCAGGAATAAAACATGTGAATAAAATGAGTTCTTAACCCCCCCCCCCAAAAAAAAAAAGAGGGAGGGAGGGAATGAGAGAGAGAGAGAGATTATATGAAAGAGAAAGAACCAAACAGATATCCTGAACCAAAGAATTTGGCCAATGAGATAAAGAATGAAACAGAGAGCATCAGTAACAGGGTGGACCAGACAGAAGGAAGAAAAACTGACTTAGAGGATAAGAAGTTTGAAATAACAGGTAAGAGAAAAGGGAAATAAGATTTTTAAAAAAGCAAAGAAAGCCAATAAGAATCACCAAATTCCAAAGAATGACAAATAATAGAATAATCAGGACTCTAGAAGGAGAGGAGGGTACAGTCTATTAAATAATAATAATAAAGAAATAAAACATAAAGAAATTATAGCTGAGAATTTCCCAATCCTGGGAACAACTTAGACATACAAGTCCACAAAGCTGCTAGAACACGTATTATCTCAATGAAAAAAGACATTCTCCAAAACACATTATAATTAATTATAATTTTTTATTTTTTATAAACATATATTTTTTTCCCCAGGGGTACAGGTCTGTGAATCACCAGGTTTACACACTTCACAGCACTCACCAAAGCACATACCCTCCCCAATGTCCATAATCCCACCCCTCTTCTCCCAACCCCCCTCCCTCCAGCAACCCTCAGTTTGTTTTGTGAGATTAAAAGACACTTATGGTTTGTCTCCCTCCCAATCCCATCTTGTTTCATTTATTCTTCTCT
>NC_081560.1:122234483-122262295 GCF_022355385.1 Mustela nigripes | reverse complement strand
GACACTCAGACACCCCAGATCCTTCTGTGACCCTGCGGGACCTGAGGTCACGCTGACCCCGCGTGGGCTTTGCCCCGCTTTAGCCTCTGGAGCGATATCCCTCAGCGGAACAGACTTTTAATAGTCCTGATTTTGTGCTCCGTTGCTCTGCCACTTGCCGGGAGCCGGCCCCTGCCCCCCCGGGGTCTATCTTCCCATTGCTTTGGATTCACTTCTCCGCCGGTCCTACCTTTCAGAAAGTGGTTGTTTTTCTGTTTCCAGAATTGCTGTACTTCTCTTCGATCTGCCGATGGATTTTCAGGTGTTTGCAATCTTTAGATAAGCTGTCTAGCTGATCTCCGGCTAGCTGAAGTAGTCTCAGCCTGCTACTTCTCCGCCATCTTGACTCCTCCTCGAAAACACATTATAATTAAATTGTCAAAATGCAATGAAGAAGAATCTTAAAGGTAGCCCGGGAAAAGAGGAGTAGGACCTACAGAGGAGCCCTTTTAGCCTATCAGCAGATTCCCTGCAGAACTACATGCCAGAAGAGTGGAATGGCACATTCAAAGTGTTGGGGAAAAAAACTAATCAAGGTATTTTATGTAGCAAAGTTGTGCTTCAGATATGAAGGAGAAATAAAGACTTCCCCAAACAAACCAAAGCCGAGTGAGTTCACCACCACTAGACTTGCAAGGCTGCAAGAAATGCTGAAAGCATTCTTCAAGCTGAAATGAAAAGATGCTAACTAGTGACATAAAAACATTTTTAAAAAGATTTTATTTATCCATTTGACAGAGATCACAAGTAGGCAGAGAGAGCGGGGAAGCAGGGTCCCTGCTGAGCAGGGAGCCCGATGTGGGACTCAATCCCAGGACCCTGGGATCATGACCTGACCCTAAGGCTGAGTCTTTAACCCATTAAGCCACGCCGGTGCCCCAACATGAAAACATTTGAAAGTACAAACACAGAGATAAAGATGAAAAATATATAGTGAGATCCAGATGAACTCTATATTAGGATGGGCTATTAACCACTTGACTATAATATAAAGGTTAAAGGAAAAGTAGTAAAAATAATTACAGATAGTATAAATTTTGAAAAAAAAATCAGCATAAAAAGAGGTACGTTGTGAGTCAGTAATGCAACAGGGAGGAGTAAGAGGCTGGACCCTTTGTAGGTGATCAAAGATAAGTTGCTGTCAGCATGAAATGGACTGTATTATCTGTAAGAGTTTTTACATAAATCCCATTGTAACTACAAAGCAAAAACTTAGAGTAGAGCCACAGAGATGAAGAAGGGGGAAACAGCATACTACAACAGAAAATAACCAACTTACAAAAACAGGCAGAAACAGAGGCAAAAAGAAATATTGGAAATACAAAACATCCATAAGCAAATAAGATGTCATTAGTTAGCCCTTACATATCAATAATTACTAAATGAATTTGACTGAATTCACCAATCAAAGGCACAAAGTGGCTGAATGGATAAAATATAAGATCCAACTGTATGCTGGATGTTGTAAGCTACAACAGACCTATTTCAGATTTAAGATCACACGGTGACTCAAAGTGAAGGAATGGAAAAAGATATTCTCAGAAGTAGAAGCCAAAAGAAAAGCAAGGTATCTAATAATTATATTGGACAAAATTTAGACTTTAAGCCAAAGATGATAACAAAAATCAATAATGTTTATCATTATATAATGATAAACAGATCAATTCATTATGAAGATATAACAGTCATAAATATATATGCACCCACCATTGGAGCACCGAAATATATTAAGCAAATACTAACAAATATGAAGAGAGAAATAGACCACAATACAACATTAGAGGATTTCAGTATTCCACTTTCAACAGTACATAGACCAGACAGAAAATCAAGAAGGAAACAATGGACTTGAACCATAGATTTGACCAAATGGACCAAACAGAGATCTTTAGAACATTTCTTCCAACAGTAGCAGAATACACATTCTTGTCAATTGCATATACAACATTCTCAGGGAAAGATCAGATGATAGGATACAAAATACATCTCTGCAAATTTAAAAGGACTGAAATCATGCCAACCTACCTACCAATCCTACCACAGCGATATGAAAATAAAAATACACCACATAAGGAAAGCTGGAAAACATGTACAAACATATGAAGACTAAACAACACACTCCTAGACAATCAAGAGGTCAAAGAAGAATTAAAAAAGGAAATCAGGGACGCCTGGGTGGCTCAGTTGGTTAAGCAGCTGCCTTCGGCTCAGGTCATGATCCCAGCGTCCTGGGATAGAGACCCACATCGGGCTCCTTGCTCAGCAGGGAGCCTGCTTTTTCCTCTGCCTCTGCCTGCCATTCTGTCTGCCTGTGCTCGCTCCCTGCCCCCCGATAAATAAGTAAAATCTTAAAAAAAAAAAAAAGAAAGAAAAAAAAAAAAAGGAAATCAAAGAATACCTCAAAAGAAAAAAAAAAGGAGGGAAGGAAAAGGAAATACAATGTCTTTAACCCTATGGGATGCTGAAAAAGCAGTTCTGAGAGGAAACTTTCTAGTGAAAAATACACATAGAAATCAGAAAGATCACCAAAAAACCCTAAATCTGTACCTTTAGAAACTAGGGGGGAAAAAAAACAGATTAAACCCAAAGTTAGAAGTAGTAAGGAAATAAAGAACAGAGGGAAAATAAATAATATAGAAAAAAATTAAGAGCTGATTTTTTCAAAAGATAAACAAAATTGCCAAATTTTTATGAGACTAAGGAAAAAAGAGAGAGGATGCAAATAAATAAAATCAGAAATGCAAGAAGATATTGCAACTGGCACCACAGAAATACAAAGAATCATAAGGGATTACTATGAACAATTATATACCAACATATATGTGACCTAGCAAAAATGGATAATTTTCTAGAATCAGACATTCTACCAACAGAAAGAAGACGGTCTTAATAGAGCAATAACAAGTAAGGAGATTAAATTAGTAATCAAAAACTTCCCAGCACAGAAACCCCTATGACTAGATGGTATCAGTGGAGAATTCTACCAAACATTTATTTTTTTTAAAGATTATTTATTTATTTATTTGACAGAGAGAGAGAGAGAGAGATCACAAGCAGGCATAGAGGCAGTCAGAGAGAGAGGAAGGGAAGCAGGCTCCCTGCTGAACAGAAAGCCCGATGCGGGACTCAATCCCAGGACCCCGAGATCATGACCTGAGCCGAAGGTAGAGGCTTTAACCCCCTGAGCCACCCAGGCGTCCCTCTACCAAACATTTAAAGAAGAATCAACACCAACCCTTCTCAAACTTCTAAAATAGCAGAGGAAGGACACTTTCAAACTCATTCTATGAAGCTAGTATGTCCCTAATATCAAAGTCAGATAAGACAAAACCATGGACCAATATCCCTGATGAATATAAATGCACAAATTGTCATCAAAATATCAACAAACTGAATTCAAGAACTCTTTGAAAGGATTATACAGCATGGCTAAGTGGGATTTGTCCCTGGGATGTGAAGATGGTTCAACATATACAAATCAATAAATGTGATACACCACATTAATAGAATGAAAGTTAAACATCATATGGTCATCTCAGTAGATGCAGAAAAGACATTTGACAAAATACAACATCTTTTCATGATAAAAAAATCTCAACAATTTGGTACCGAAGGAATGCACCCCAACATAATAATCTCCATATACAACAAACTCACAGTTAATCATTTACTTAATGGAGCAAAAGTGAAAACTTTCCTTTAAGATCAGGAATAAGACAAGGTACCCATTCTCACCATTATGATTCAAAGTAGTACTGAAAGTTCTAGCTAGAGCAATCAGGCAAAACAAAAACAGAACAAAATAAAATAAAAGGTATCTAGATCAGAAAATAAATAAAATTGTCATTATTTGCCAATGATATGATTCTATATATTCAGAATCCCAGACTCTATTTTAAAAAATGAAAACATTGGATGTAATCAATGAATTCATTGACGTTGCAGGATATAAAACAAATACACAGAATTCAGTTGTATTTCTGTACACTAAAAAGAAAACTTAAAAGGAAATAAAGAAAACTCCCATTCATAATATCATCAAAAGTAGTTAAAAACAAACCTGAAATAAATGTAACTATGGAAGCAAAGAATCTGTACAATACTAACTACTCATCTGTGCTAAAGGAAATCAACGAAGACACCAGCAAATGGAAGGGTATCCTGTGTCCATGGATTAGAAGAACTGATACTGTTAAAATGTCCATACTCTCCAAAGCCAGCTATAGGTTCAGTGCAATCCTTATCCAAATTCCATGGACATTTTTCACAGAAATGGAAAAGAAATCCAAAAAACTTTTAGGGAGCCACCAAAGACCCCAGGTAGCGAAAACAGCCATAAGAAGGAAGGAAATAACCAGAGGCATCATACTTCCAGGTTTCAAACTACACTACAGAGCTATAGTAATTAAAACAGTATGGTATTGTTATAAAGACAGACGCATAGATCATCAGAATATCTTGGATGTTGAAACAGAATAGAAGCCCAGAATTAAACCCTCAAATACATGGTCAACTGATAAGGGAGCAGGAAATACCCAATGGGGAAAGGATAGTCTTTCAACAAGTGGTGTTAGGAAAACTGGACAGCTACATGCAGAAAAATGGAATTGGACTCTGTCTTACACTGGTTACAGAAATTAACTTGAAATTGATCAAAAACAATTACAAGGTCTGAAGCCATCTAACTTCCCAGATAAAACATTGGGAAGAAGGTCCTGCAATGCCATGCACCATGGGTCTTGGCAATGTTGTTTTGTTTGCTTGTTTCTTTCTTGTTTTTTTTTTTTTTTTCCCCCTCCCTCTCTTTTGGATATGGTATCAAAAGCACAAACAACAAAAGGGAAAAAAAAGAAAAACAAGTGGGACGACACCAACATTAAAAGCTTCTGCACAGGGGAACCTGGGTGGCTCAGTGGATTAAGCCTCTGCCTTCGGCTCAGGTCATGATCTCAGGGTCTTAGGATCGAGCCCCACATTGGGCTCTCTGCTCGATAGGGAGCCTGCTTCCCCCTCTCTCTTGGCCTGCCTCTCTGCCTACTTGTAATCTCTGTCTGTCAAATAAATAAATAAATAAAATCTAAAAAAAAAAAAAAGCTTCTGTACAAAACAAATAGTCAATAAAATGAATAAGCAACCAGCTGAATGGAAGAATGTATTTGCAAACCACGTCTTAGATAAGGGATTAATATCTAAAATTATTTTTAAAGAACTCATACAACTCTTTAACCAAAAAATAAAGAACCTGAATGAAAAATGGGTGGTAGACCTGAACAGACATTTTTCCAAAGAAGACATGCACATGGCCAATTTGTACAGGAAAATGTACATGAAAAGGTGATTAAGATTATTCATCATGAAGGAAGTAACAAATCAAAACCACAATGAGCTACCATGTCACACCTGTCAGAATGGCTATTATCAAGGAGAGAAGAGCATTGGTGAGGATGTGGAAAAAGGAAACTTTGTGCACTGTTGGTGGAATTATATGGCGATTCAGTTACTGTGGAGAACAGTAACTGGAATTTCTTCAAAAAATTGAAAACAATTATCATATACATTACCCAGCAATCTATCTTCTGTGTATATAACCAAAGGAAATGAGAAGAGATTATTGAACATATATGCAGTTTCATGTTTATTGCCGTGCTATTCATGATAGCCAAGATATGGAAATCATCTAAGTGTCTGTGACCAGATGAGTGGATAAAGATGTGGTATATTGAATTGAATTGAATTCACTATGTATTAAATACTACAAAGACTATTGAGTCTTGAGAAAAAAAAAGAAAAGAAAAGAAATCCTGCCATCTGCAATAACATGGCTGGAACTTGAGGACGTTATGCTATGTGAGATAAGTCAGTCAGAGAAAGACAAACACTATATGGCTTCACTTATACGGGGAATCTTAAAAAAAACAAACAAACAAAAACAAAACAAAAACAAAGAACAGACACTTTGTTACTAAGCAGTTACCTAGGGGCTGAAAGTGTGGTCATGGGAGAGATGTTAAGGGTACAAACTTGCAGCTTACAGATAAATTGGTCCTGAGGATCTAATACACAGCATAACTATTTTAGGAACATTGTACTTGTGGAGACTAGCAATTCACTGTACCCACCACTGGAAGAAAAAAAAAATTCTTTAACTCAGATACAGTATACAGTAGGGTTTAATTCCAGGTGTCCTATTTCCTAGTTGCATGGTTTGGGGAAAGTTCCTTAATCTTTCTGGTATTTTCTGGTAGTTAATTTTCCCAATTCTCTAATTAGAGATATAATATTTATTGTGGAGAATTTTAATGAGCATTGGATGAACTAATGCCCATAGTGCTCCCTGGAGATGGTAGGGGCTCCATGAATGGAAACCACTGTGATCAGCTTCACTATCTCCAATACTAAGACCACCAGTATCATCTAGACCCAGTGTTTGTGTTGTAAGTATCCTAAAATCTGTAGCATGATCACCTCAGTGTTCCTATGAGGAACCAGAGGCCCACAGAGAGGAAGGCACTTTCACAGGTCAGAATGATAATTAGTTGCTACCATGAGTGGTTCATGTGGTGTTTAAACCGCAGACCATAGGAGTACACTGTCACATTCCAATATTGGCTCTTTCTGTGGCATACCTTCTTGGGGAGGTTTCTTTCTTTCTTTTTTTTAAATATTTATTATTATTATTATTATTATTATTATTATTATTTTAAAATAAACATATAATGTATTTTTATCCCCAGGGGTACAGATCTGTGAATCACCAGGTTTACACACTTCACAGCACTCACCATAGCACATACCCTCCCCAATGTCCATAACCCCCCCACCAAACCCCTCCCCCCAGCAACCCTCAGTTTGTTTTGTAAGATTAAGAGTCACTTATGGTTTGTCTCCCTCCTGATCCCATCTTGTTTCATTTATTCTTCTCCTACCCCCTTAACCCCCCCATGTTGCATCTCTACTTTCTCGTATCAGGGAGATCATATGATAGTTGTCTTTCTCTGATTGACTTATCTCGCTAAGCATGATACCCTCTAGTTCCATCCACGTCGTCGCAAATGGCAAGATTTCATTTCTTTTGATGGCTGCATAGTATTCCATTGTGTATATATACCACTTCTTCTTTATCCATTCATCTGTTGATGGACATCTAGGTTCTTTCCATTGTTTGGCTATTGTAGACATTGCTGCTATAAACATTTGGGTGCACATGCCCCTTCGGATCACTATGTTTGTATCTGTAGGGTAAATACCAGAAGTGTACTTGCTGGGTCATAGGGTAGTTCTATTTTCAACATTTTGAGAAACTTCCATGCTGTTTTCCAGAGTGGTTTAACCAGCTTGCATTCCCACCAACAGTGTAGGAGAGTTCCCCTTTCTCTGCATCATCACCAGCATCTGTCATTTCCTGACTTGTTAATTTTAGCCATTCTGACTGGTGTGAAGTGATATCTCATTGTGGTTTTGATTTGTATTTCCCTGATGTCGAGTGATGTGGAGCACTTTTTCATGTGTCTGTTGGCCATCTGGATGTCTTTGCAGAAATGTTTGTTCACGTCTTCTGCCCACTTCTTGATTGGACTATTTGTTCTTTGGGTGTTAAGTTTGATAAGTTCTTTATAGATTTTGGACACTAGCCCTTTATTTGATATGTTGTTTGCAAATATCTTCTCCCATTCTGTCAGTTGTCTTTGGTTTTTTTAACTGTTTCCTTTTGCTGTGCAAAAGCTTTTGATCTTGATGAAATCCCAATAGTTCATTTTTCCTCTTGCTTCCCTTGCCTTTGGCGATATTCCTATAAAGACGCTGTTGTGGCTGAGGTTGAAGAGGTTTCTGCCTGTGTTCTCCTCAAGGATTTTGATGGATTCCTTTCTCACATTGAGGTCCTTCATCCATTTTGAGTCTATTTTCGTGTGAGGTGTAAGGAAATGGTCCAGTTTCATTTTTCTGCATGTGGCTGTCCAATTTTCCCAACACCATTTATTGAAGAGGCTGTCTTTTTTCCTTTGGACATTCTTTCCTGCTTTGTCGAAGATTAGTTGACCATAGAGTTGAGGGTCTATTTCTGGGCTCTCTATTCTGTTCCATTGATCTATGTGTCTGTTTTTGTGCCAGTACCATACTGTCTTGATGATGACAGCTTTGTAATAGAGCTTGAAGTCCGGAATTGTGATGCCACCAACTTTAGCTTTCTTTTTCAATATTCCTTTGGCTATTCGAGGTCTCTTCTGGTTCCATATAAATTTTAGGATTATTTGTTCCATTTCTTTGAAATAAAAAATTGATGGTATTTTGATAGGGATTGCCTTAAACGTGTAGATTGCTTTAGGTAGCATAAACATTTTCACAATCTTTGTTCTTCCAATCCAGGAGCACGAGACATTATTCCATTTCTTTGTGTCTTCCTCAGTTTCTTTCATGAGTACTTTATAGATTTCTGAGTACAGATTTTTAGCCTCTTTGGTTAGGTTTATTCCTAGGTATCTTACTGTTTTGGGTGCAATTGTAAATGGGATTTAATCCTTAATTTCTCTTTCTTTTGTCTTGCTGTTGGTGTAGAGAAATGCAACTGACTTCTGTGCATTGATTTTATATCCTGACACATTACTGAATTCCTGTACAAGTTCTAGCAGTATTGGAGTGGAGTCTTTTGGGTTTTCCATATATAGTATCATATCATCTGTGAAGAGAGTGATAGTTTGACTTATTCTTTGATGATTTGGATGCCTTTAATTTCCTTTTGTTTTCTGATTGCTGAGGCTAGGGCTTCCAGTACTATGTTGAATAGCAGTGGTGATAATGGACATCCCTGCTATGTTCCTGACCTTAGTAGAAAAGCTTTCAGCTTTTCTCCATTGAGAATGATATTTGCGGTGGGTTTTTCTTAGATGGCTTTGATGATATTGAAGTATGTGCCCTCTATCCCTACACTTTGGAGAGTTTTGACCAGGAAAGGATGCTATACTTTGTCAAATGCTTTTTCAGCATCTATTAAGAATATCATATAGTTCTTGTTCTTTCTTTTATTAATGTATTGTATCACATTGATTGATTTGCAGATGTTGAACCAACCTTGCAGCCCTGGAATAAATCCCACTTGGTCGTGGTGAATAATCCTTTTAATGTACTGTTGAATCCTTTTGGGTAGTATTTTGGTGAGAATTTTCACATCTGTGTTCATCAAGGATATTGGTCTTTAGTTCTCTTTTTTGATGAGATCCTTGTCTGGTTTTGGGGTCAAGGTGAGGCTGGCTTATAAAATGAGTTTGGAAGTTTTTCTTCCATTTCTATTTTTTGGAACCATTTTAGGAGAATAGGAATTAGTTCTTCCTTAAATGTTTGGTAGAATTCCCCTGGGAAGCCATCTGGCCCTGGGCTTTTGTTTGTTTGGAGATTTTTGATGGCTGCTTGAATCTCCTTACTGCTTATGGTTCTGTTCAGGTTTTATATTTCTTCCTGGTTCAGTTGTGGTTATTTATATGTCTCTAGAAATGCATTCATTTCTTCCAGATTGTCAAATTTGTTGGCGTAGAATTGCTCATAGTATTTTCTTATAATTGTCTGTATTTCTTTGGTGTTAGTTGTGATCTCTCCTCTTTCATTCATGATTTTATTTATTTGGGTCCTTTCTCTTTTCTTTTTGATAAGTCTGCCCAGGGGTTTATCAGTCTTATTAATTCTATCAAAGAACCAGCTCCTAGTTTCATTGATTTGTTCTATTGTTTTTCTGGTTTCTATTTCATTGATTCCTGCTCTGATATTTATGATTTGTCTTCTCCTGCTGGGTTTAGGGCTTTTTACTTATTCTTTCTCCAGCTCCTCTAGGTGTAGGGTTAGGTTGTGTATTTGAGACCTTTCTTGTTTCTTGAGAAAGGCTTGCACCACAATATATTCTCCTCTCAGGACTGCCTTTGCTGTGTCCCACAGATATTGAACGTTTGTGATTTCATTATTATTTGTTTCCATGAATGTTTTCAATTCTTCTTTAATTTCCTGGTTGACCCATTCATTCTTTAGAAGGATGCTGTTTAGTCTCCATGTATTTGCGTTCTTTCCAAATTTCCTATTGTGATTGAGTTCTAACTTCAAGCTTTGTGGTCTGAAAATATGCCAGTAATGATCCCAATCTTTTGATACAGGTTGAGACCTGATTTATGACCCAGGATGTGATCTATTCTGGAGAATGTTCCATGGGCACTAGAGAATAGTGTGTATTCTGTTGCTTTAGGAAGAAATGATCTGAATATATTTGTGATGTCTATCTGGTCCAGTGTGTCATTTAAGGCCTTTATTTCCTTGTTGATCTTTTGCTTGAATGATCTGACCATTTCAGTGAGGGGAGTGTTAAAGTCCCCTACTATTATTGTATTATTGTTGACGTGTTTCTTTGATTCTGTTATTAATTGGTTTATATAGTTGGCTGCTCCCATGTTAGGTGCATAGATTTAAAATTGTTTGATCTTCTTGTTGGACAGATCCTTTGAGTATGATATCGTGCCCTTCCTGGACTCTCTTATTATAGTCCTTGGCTTAAAATCTAATTGTTCTGATATAAGGATTGCCGCCCCTGCTTTCTTCTGATGTCCATTGGCATGGTAAATTGTTTTCCACCCCCTCACTTTAAATCTGGAGGTGTCTTTAGGTCTAAAATGAGTTTCTTGTAGGCAACATATAGATGTGTTTTTGTTTGTTTGTTTGTTTGTTTGTTTTTCCATTCTTATACCCTGTGTCTTTTGATTGGGGCATTTAGCCCATTAACATTCAGGGTAACTATTGAGAGATATGAATATAGTGCCATTGTATTGCCTGTAAGGTGACTCTTCCTATATATTGTCTCTGTTCCTTTCCAATCTACTACTTTTAGGCTCTCTCTTTGCTTAGAGGACTCCTTTCAATATTTCCTTAAGTGCAGGTTTGGTGTTTGCAAATTCTTTCAGTTTTTGTTTGTCCTGGAAGCTTTTAATCTCTCCTTCTATTTTCAATGGTAGCCTAGCTGGATATAGTATTCTTGGCTGCATGTTTTTCTCATTTAGTGCTCTGAATATATCATGGCAGCTCTTTCTGGCCTGCCAGGTCTCTGTGGATAAGTCTGCTGCCAATCTAACATTTTTACCATTGTATTTTACAGACTTCTTTTCCTGGGCTGCTTTCAGGATTTTCTCTTTGTCACTAAGACTTTTAAATTTTACTATTCAGTGATGGGGTGTGGGCCTATTCTTTTTGATTTTGAGGGCCGTTCTCTGAACCTCCTGAATTTTGATGCTCGTTCCCTTTGCCATATTGGGGAAATTCTCCCAATAATTCTCTCCAGTATGCCTTCTGTTCCCCTCTCTCTTTCTTCTTCTTCTGGAACCCCAATTATTCTAATGTATTTTCGTCTTATGGTGTCACTTATCTCTCGAATTCTCCCTTTGTGGTCCAGTAGCTGTTTGCCCCTCTTTTGCTCAGTTCTTTATTCTCTGTCACTTGGTCTTCTATATCACTAATTCTTTCTTCTGCCTCATTTATCCTAGCAGTGAAGCCTCCATTTTTGATTGCACCTCATTATTAGCTTTTTTGATTTCAACTTGGTTAGATTTTAGTTCTTTTATTTATCCAGAGAGGGCTTTTATATCTCCCAAGAGGGTTTCTCTAATATCTTCCGTGCCTTTTTCGAGCCCGACTAGAACCTTGAGAATCGTCATTCTGAACTCCAGATCTGACATATTACCCATGTCTGTATTGATTAGGTCCCTAGCCTTCAGTACTGCCTCCTGTTCTTTTTTTTTGTGGTGAATTTTTCTTCCTTGTCATTTTGTCCAGATAAGACTATATGAAGGAGCTAGTAAAATACTAAAAGGGTGGCAAAGACCCCAGGAAAATATGCTTTAATCAAATCAGAGGGGACCCCAAATCGTGGGGGGAGGGGAGAAAGGGGATAAAAAGAGGTTCAGAAAAAAAAGAAGCAATTAAAAAAAGAAAATGAATAAAGAAAAAATATAAAAAAGAAAAAATATATATAAGATAAACTAGTTAAAAAACATTAAAAAAAGGGTAAAAGTTAAAAAAAGTTCAGCAGAAGAAGAAAAAAAATTGAAAAAAAAATTAAATTTACTGCAAGTCTAAAGAATCATGGAGAGAATGCAATGAGTTCGTGATTTTCTTTCTCCTCCTCTGGAATTCTCCTGCTCTCCTTGGTATTGAACCTGCACTGTGTGGTAGGTGAACTTGGTCCTGGCTTATTTCTTGTTGATCTTCTGGGGGAGGGGCCTGTTGTAGTGATTCTCAAGTGTCTTTGCCCGAGGTGGAATTGTACTTTCCTTACCACAAGCTGGGCTGAGTAATCTGCTTAAGTTTGCTTTCAGGAGCTTTTGTTCACTGAACTCTATCTGTAGAGTTCTGGAGGACGGGAATGAAAATGGCGGCCTCCCAGTCTCCGGCCCGAAGGAGCTGAGGGCTTTGGGCCCCACTCCTCAGTGTGCTGTCAGAGAATAGTGCCCAATCACTCCTGTCTCCCTGGCCTCCAGCCATGCTCCGAGCTCACCCAGCCTGCAACCGGTTCAAGGTAACCCCAAGCTGAGAGCTCACTCCTCGGCTCCGTCTCTGTAGCGGGTTTCCCCGTTCTAATACCTGTAAGCTCTGCGACACTTGGACACCCCCAATCCTTCTGTGACCCTGCGGGACCGGAGGTCACACTGACCCCACGTGGGCTTCACACCAGTTTAGCCTCTGGAGCGATGTCCCTCAGCGGAACACACTTTTAAAAGTCCTGATTTTGTGCTCCATTGCTCCACCACTTGCTGAGAGCCGGCCCTTCCCCCCATGGTCTATCTTCCCGTCGCTTTGGATTCACTTTTCCACCAGTCCTACCTTTCAGAAAGTGGTTGTTTTTCTGTTTCTAGAATTGCTGTACTTCTCTTCGATCTGCCATTGGATTTTTAGGTGTTTATAATCTTTAGATAAGCTATCTAGCAGGTCTCCTGCTACCTGATGTAGTCTCAGCCTGCTACTTCTCCGCCATCTTGACCTGACAATGCAGGGAGGTTTCTGATGTTGTGCCTCAACATTCTGATCTATAAAATGGGAACAATCTCATACCTACCTTAAGGAGCCAATGTGAGGAATCATAGGAGCAAAATGCATGCAAATTTCTTATATAATTTGTTAATATAGAGAACCTTTGTAAACATAAAGAACACATAATAAATACAGTCATCAGTATTGTCAGCCTCTCATTTTTCCATTCAATGCATATTTGTTAAAGCAACACTCATGTGATATGGTGAGTGATGTGAAATGTGTAAGCCTGATGATTCACAAACCTGTAACCCTGGGACAAATAATGCACTATATGTTAAAATACACTATATGTTAAATACAATATAATACACTATATGTTAAAAATAATTTTTAAAAAAGCAGTCCTCATAAAAAAAATCATTAAGAGAAAATATAGAAGTGGAGCATTTGGGTGGGTTAGTCAGTTAAGCATCCGAATCTTGGTTTTGGCTTAGGTCATGATCTCAGGGTTGTAATATTGAGCCCCATGTTGGGCTCCTCTGCTTAAGATTCTCTGTCTCTCTCTCCCCTCACCCCTCCCCCCAGCTTATACATGCTCTTTCTCTCTCAAAAACAAAAACAAAAATACAGAAGAATTAAATGCATACAAGATATACATGTATCTATTATATATGTATATGTATATACGTATGTATATTATCTTTAGCTATAGCTATGTCTACATATCTGTATTTTCTTTGTATATGTAGATTATAGATATAAATGATACATATACTCTATGTAGAATTATATTCTATATTATATATAGATATGATATAGATAGATATATAATACTCTGTGCAGAAATAATGGCATTTTACTGTTCTTACTTAAATGGAAGTCTACAAAATGAAAAAAAAAAAATACAAGAGACTTACCTCAAAAACACACTGGGATACCCAAACAATGTGAGATTATTAAAATCCTTTGCAAGTGTAAAATGCAAAAGAAATGCTTCCAATAAACTGTGAAATGCTCTCATAAGGAATAACTGGTATTTTTCTTTATATATGCATAAGGAAAAGCAATAGTTTATTAACCATGTAATTATTAAAGGGACCCTACAGGCATTCATTAGAATTATGGACTTGTTAAGAAAATGCCTATGGGTGTTTGGAAATAACCATTGCTTTGTTCTATTTTTTTTTTTTTTAAGATCAGTTAATAAAAAAACATGTTTGGACTTTAAAATCTGTCCACTGAATCTATGTCTACATATTTGCTTGTTTCCAAATGTGATAACCTGGCCCCTATGCACAATCATTAGAATAAAAACAGGAACTTGTGTTTGTTTATTCATTAGAAAAAAAAAATCCTCCTACCCTTGAAAAGTATTGCTCCAGAATACTGATGAGTTAATAATTGACTGTATATTTTACATTCACTTAATTCACATCCAAATTTTTTTTAGTCCAGTTTTTGCAAGCAATTCAATATCAACCCATGGTTTGGTCAACTGAAAAATATCTCAAGTGTCTCTACTTTATTATTCTGCTAGACTCAAAAGGATTAATCTTCAACCTGTAAACTTTAAGGTAGAAAAACCACCATTTATTCAGGGTTCCATCTATATGTTAACAATTACTTACCAAGTATAAGATCAAAGATTCCATATATTTTGGGATACATTATTACAGTTTTTGAAAACCCAAACATCAGTATTTCCTCACATAAATTTCGTATAACATAGAAATAATTCAATTTCCATTTAATGTCTCAAAAAACAGCTCATCTCAAAATTTGAAACTTGGAATACCCAATGTAATCAGTCCCTTTGAATTACCCACCAAAATACTACTTTACAGAAATTGTTTTAAGCCATTTTGCATATTCCAATGTATTTTATTTGGATTGAAGAAAGAAAAATCAGTATGTTATATGACAACCTTCTCTCAAAATCTCCAAGTGGCTCAGATGTGATTCTTTCCTGAAAACATCTTAGGTTTAGTAACTGTGGATCTTGACTACTTAAAAGAGCTGACTTGATACATGAGCTGTGCATTTGACATAGCAAATAATACGATGGACAGTGCAAGATGAAAAACATCTAATGATATGAGCTGTATGTTGGTACTTAGTGTCAGCAAAATTCTTCCAAACAGTAGTCCAAGAATGCTTTCTAACTAATTGCTATTATCAGGAAGCAATGATCATGTTCAGTCACATTACTACTGCAGGAGAAGGAAGAACTCTCATATTGCTGAGAATCCTATTTGAGTTGCAGTTCAGTTAGGTCAACTTTCACAATTTAATTATGTGCCTCCTTAAAAATAATTTCATCCCACAAATTGGTGTTCTGCTCTCGGTACATGTAAAAGCTGTTTCACATGATTTGAAGTTTATCTGTATGGTCAAACTAGATAGTAGTTGGAAGGGGGGGATGTGTAGGCATGTGATGAAAATCTGGGTAGTAGGTAGAGATTTACCTGTTATATACAGGAGATGGGTTTTATACTTAGGATCAGAGGAAATACTCCTTCTTTTCCTTTCACTTTTTGCACAGATATTTACTCATCGGTATTCTGCAACAATGCATTTCAGGGATAGGATATTTATGTATAAAATGAAAGAAACAGGTACATAGAGCTTCCTGATTTTTTTTTTCTAATGAGTGTGTATGGATGCCAAGGTACCACAACATTTGGAAACAAATACATATGTAGACATAATTTCAGTAGACAGATTTTTAAAGTCCAAAACATGTTTTTTTTTTTTTTATTAACTGACCTTAAAAATATAGAAGGAAGAGAGAGCAATGGAGATTTTATATATAGCTATATAGCTCTATATATAACTGGAATATATGTATATGGGTACTTTGGAATATATGTATAGTTTCCTTGATATAAGCTTGGATAATAGAAAGAAATAAGAAGGACTTTTTCTAGAACAACCTATTTCAAAATGTGGCTCAGCCTCTATCTAAAGGTTCTGGGTTATCACTTATAACTCCATGGGTTTAAGACAATGAGTCAAAGGAGTAGCAGTGATTTAGGAAAACAGACACATAGAAACACATCTTTTTACCCTAAAGGCATCTTCATTCCCATGATCCCATGACTCACCAAGCAACCATCTCTGTCTCTTTCATCTTAATTACCAGCTTGGTTCCACTATTTGAAGTAAATGTCTGCAGTGTAAGTAGCAATCTGTTCACATTATAAATCAGTTTGTTGTAAGTTATCTTCTCCAGCCCAATATATTTATTGATGGTGAGGTTCCTGACTTAATGTTTTGCTAAATTAAAAAAAAAAAATCATGAATTAGAGAAATAATGGTAACTCTGTTGTAAATATCAAGCCTTACCTGCTCCTTGAAAACGAAAGCTTGGATTCAGAGAACCCTATGTAGAGATTGATATATATGATGAGGATATACAAGTAGAACCAAACTTGCCCATGACTCTTTTTAGGTCAGCATGAGAAAGGCTGAGGTTCGGTAAGCATGTATGACTCATTTAACATGTATGAAGTCCTGTGCTATCAGCCGGGACAAGAAAAGGTAGTTATGGCATCATATCACCCCTTCAAGAGCCTAGATTCTAGTTGTGAAAGTAACAATAAAGAGACAATATTTAGGATAAATAATCTACAAGGCACAGAATCAATACTGAGGAGAAACTGATGAGCCATCTGTTAGACAGAAGGACTGCAGGTATGCTGGGTGAAGACAGTACTAGAATACATGAGCAGGATTGGGGGGAATTTATAGTACTTTTTTCTGAGACAGAAATATTGAGAGGGAAGAGGGAGTGTTGCAGACAGATCATCATGTAATAGCATGGCTCTAGAGAACCTTCTAGTTTTTCATGTTCTATGTGATTTTATTTCACTTCCTGGTGCTAAAAATTAAATGGCTAGGTCCTATCCCCAAACTACAGAATTTGAATCTTTGAATGTGAGACCCGAAGATGGGAAGATGGACATTTTTACCAGCTTTCTGAATGATTGTGTGCATTTTAAAGTTAGTGGACAGTTATAGATACGTGAGTGGTCCCAGACAAATGGGATGAGACCAGGAACAGCCTGCTCTTCACCAGGAGCCTGGAAGAGGGCAGTAGCAACAGAGTGCAATGGCTACTTTGCATATAGGAAGATAATTCTAGACTATCGATTGGCCTCTGGAAGCAGGGGGACTGGTGAGTGACATGCAGTGTTGACAGGGGTAAATGATGAGGACCTGGACTGCATTCGCAGTTGCAGGAGTGGAGGAAGGGAACAGATCTGCCAGATCTTGCAGTGTTGAAATATAGGATCCAAGGAAGTCTTCCCCTCATCACCCCTCATTCTGCACAGTTCTCCTTCATTTCTCTCTAACCTTAAATGGAAAATGGGGTCGACTGTCAGTGCTGCGTGTGATACAGACCGTGGTTTACTGGCGTGGTGGTTTAAGAGCACGTGCTCTGTTCAGTGAGTGGCACTCTGCGGAGTCTTGCAAGAAGAGTCTCCGAGATCTTGAAGTGCGGTCTCACTCAATGCACTGATCTGAACCACGCATATTCCAAGCACTAGCTTTCGATATTTTAAAAAATCCTCTCCATGCTCTTTCTATCCTTGTCTCTTTCTGGCTGAAATAGTCCACCTAATTTCCCTGGATCATCTTGGGCCCCGCTCAGCACCTGCCCTCGTCTCTCTTACTGTGCAAACCATGGCTGTCTCCTGCTCACAGATGGATGTAACATGAGCTCTGTTCTCTCTCCAACGTCCCCAGACTCATTTCCTTGCCTGGGATTCACTTTTGCTCTGCTCTTGCAGATTAAGGTTCAAATCATCAGTGTTTCCTAAGAGTGCCACCAACATTCCTTGCATACCTGTTGCCAAATTAATTTTAACCACAAGCACCTAAGCAAACAATGTACGATAGTAAGCTCAGGAAAAGTCATTTTATGTGTATCATACAGGAGGCAAAGGCACAAACCCATGAAACAGAGAATCATTGCTCACAACAAATGCTAACTGCGTACTTATCATGAGCTAAGCATTGTTATATAAACTAGAGACAGTAAAACGCATGATTTGAAGAGATTTACAATCTCATTGAAGAGGCTGAACATGTGAATATTAAAAAGATAAATAATGTTTATGGAACAGTGGAAAGAACACTTGATATACAGAAAGAAAAATTGGATTCAAGCCCAATTCAACAGCTTACTATAACTTTAAAGAAAGCATTTAGCTTCACCTTCATTATTTATAAAAATGAGGAAATAATAACCATCTCTATGGGTTACGTGGGGGCTAAAAGCAAAATGAAATCATTCATTCAACAAGTAGATGTGAGATGAGAAACACCGTCTCTGACTCGATGTTCGGGAATAGAGACACAGTGTGGCAAAAAAGAACCCAGATTCCCCCTGCTTAGAGCTTATATTTTAGTGG
The DNA here is from genome assembly GCF_022355385.1 of Mustela nigripes. Taxonomy (NCBI): domain Eukaryota; kingdom Metazoa; phylum Chordata; class Mammalia; order Carnivora; family Mustelidae; genus Mustela; species Mustela nigripes. Next base: position 122,243,846 of record NC_081560.1, on the reverse strand, counting down.
GCAAGATGAGGGAATAAATGAGTAGACATATTAATGGTAAATACCTGTGGTAAGGGCCTAAGAAACTGCTTGGGCTGTTTAAAGAACAGACTGAAGGCCAGTTTGGTGGAGTATTGTGATCCAGGTAAAAAATGCTACAAGACAAGCTGGAAAGGTGAGCAAGGGACAGCTAATATCAGCCCTCATGGCTAAATTGTCTGTCAGCCAGTGTACTGACGGCCCCAGGTATAGGAATAATCTTAATCCAATAGCCTTATGACACAGGATGACTATCATCCTCAATTTACAAACAGGGGAATGGTTATCTTGCTCTGGACTACATACCCCAGGGACCCAAGATTTGACATTAAGCATCCTGATTCCAAACCTGATGTTGTTGACTAAAGGAAAGAGTAGTTGCATTAAACAAGATAAAAGGAAGGAGGAAGGAGAGTAGAAAGAGGAGGAGGGAGAGGGAAAGAAGACAGCTAAAATATTACAGTAAGAAAACCAGTCTAGGAATGCCTGGGTGGCTCAGTCAGTTAAATGTCTGCCTTCGGCTCAAGTCATGATCCCAGGGTCCTGGGATCGAGTCCTGCATTGGGCTCCCTGCTCAGTGGAGAGCTGCTTCTCCGTCTGCCTCTCTCCCTGCTTATGCTCACTCTCTCTCTCTCTCTCTCTCTGGCAAATAAATAAATAAAATCTTTAAAAAAAAGAAAGCCAATCTAACATTGCATTACGTATTCTAGTTGGTGCAAAATTATATGGGCATGCATGCATGCAGAAATTTGCTTACCTTAGGTTGCCCATATTTTAGGAAAGCAAGTCATAGACTAATAGAATGATTTTGCTCAGTTAAAAATCACACAAAACATGGGGGGCCTGGGCGGCTCAGTGGGTTAAAGCCTCTGCCTTTGGCTCAGGTCAAAATCCCAGTGTTCTGGGATCGAGCCCCGCATCAGACTCTCTGCTCAGGGGGGAGCCTGCTTCCTTCTCTCTCTCTCTGCCTGTCTCTCTGCCTACTTGTGATTTCTGTCCATCAAATAAATAAATAAAATCTTTTTTAAAAAATCACACAAAACAGATCATATTTTAAAAATATATTATTGGGGCATGTGAGTGGCTCAGCTGGCTAAGCCTCTGCCTTTGGCTCAGGCCATGACCCCAGGGTCCTGGGATCAAGCTCCCCATCAGGCTCCTTTCTCAGTGGGGGGTCTGGTTCTCCATCTACCTCTGTGCTGTCTCTCCATCACTCTCTCAAATAAATGAATAAAATCTTCTTAAAAAGTTTATTTTTGAAATATAATCACCATACAGTGTATTAGTTTTAGGGGTAAAGCAAATGGAATCAACAATTTTATGCATTTCTCAGTGCTCATCACTATCAGAGTTGCCAGCATCTGTCAGCACACAACACTGTTATGATACTAGCGACTGTATTCTTTCTGCTGTACTCTTCATCTCCATGACTCATTCCTTTTATCGTTGGGAGTTTGTCCCTCTTCATCCGCTTCACCTACTTCACCTACACCCCCCCCCCAACTCCTCTCTGGCAAGCACCTGCTTGTCCTCAGTATTTAAGTCTTTTGTTTGTTCATTTTTTATTATCAGGTTGCACTTATGTTTTTGAATGTGCAGTGTATAATCATGGAAAAATGTACACATCCCATGGAATAACCTTAGATATTTCTAAAGAGGAGTAGAAAACCACCCAGTTAAAAATAAATTGAAAACAGAAAAGTAGAGAAGTGGAAGGCAAAATGTGAAACACAAGTGGCCTTTGTTCTCCTCTGGCATTGGCTATGTTTATAAAGCAGACAGTAGATCAAAAAATGGAAAGAGAAAAGAAACAGAAAGAGCATAAGGATTTTGGCATCAGGCTGGGCTATGAGACTTTTCTCCAGGCTGTTGGTCAAACACTGCGAAGCAGTGATCACTCACGAAAGAATGACGTGGCCTTCATTAGTTGTGAATTGTGAGCAAAACACGCTTGGATTGCACAGATGTTTTCATCTGTCCTGAACATCCTTCCTTTGTAGCCTCTCCGTATTCTCAAGTATTTTTCATCCCTAAACCATCAGATAGCCAATATACAGTTCTTCCTCGGGAACCATGGTTGCCTGGTGTGTCACTGCATCGAATGCAGTCTTCTTCGGGGAAGGGGGGTCATCTTACCCCAGACTCCCTCCCTCTCCTAAGTGACAGTGAATGAGTTTTGCATTAATGGGCTTAAGCGTTCTTTGCTAATATGTTTATTGTCAACATACATGTTACTCCAAATGAAATAATACTCTATTCCAACTTGCACTTTCAAGACAAACCATTTCTTATTTGCATAGAAAATAAATTCTGTGGTGGGAATGGAGCAGAGGAGAAGAAGTTATGGATCAAATGAGGGTCACTGTGCATTGAGCATTCTGAAGTTAAATAATTGCATATTACAGTAGTTGCTGCTCTTGTATATTTTTGTACATATTTGAAATTTTCTGTAATTGACATTTAGAAAAAGAAAGAGACAGAAGGATTGAGAGCCTAAAGTGAACACTTTATAAATTTTAAAATTCCATCATCATGGTATTTGGGGCCAAGCCAAATAGAAATGTTGGAAAAGGGGTGCCTGGGTGGCTCAGTGGGTTAAAGCCTCTGCCTTCAGCTCAGGTCATGATCCCAGGGTCCTGGGATCAAGCCCCACATCGGGCTCTCTGCTCAGCGGAGAGCCTGCTTCCCTTCCTCTCTCTCTCTGCCTGCCTCTCTTCCTACTTGTGATCTCTGTCAAATAAATAAATAAAATCTTTAAAAAAAAAAGAAATGTTGGAGAAAAGGTGAAAATAATGATTATTTTTATTTGTGTATATTTTTTATTTTTATTTTTATTTGAGTACAGTTGTCTCATACATTAGTTTCAGGTGTACAGCATAGTGATGCAGCTTCTCTGTGAACCTCATCTCTTTGGTGCTCCCCACAAGCGTAGCTCCTATCGGTCACCATGTAACACTGGCACAATACCACTGACTCTGTTCCCTACATCCCCATGACTTATTCCTTCCATATCTGGGAGTCTGTGTCTCCCGCTCCCCTTCACCCATTTTGCCCCTCCCCGCCCTCTCTCTGGCAACCATCAGTTGGTTTTATTTATGGATCTGTTTCTAAAAAGCTGTAGAGAATTATTAGAGTGTCCCTTCCTAACACAGGAACAGAACCTCCAGAAACAGTGACTCCATCAAATGAAGGATCATCTTTTTAACAGGTATAAGAATTTTGGAGGCAGGTAACTCAGGGCTGCTCCAGTGGCCCCAGGACATCACAAATGTCTTGGACCCTTGCTTTGTTTTACTGTATTGTCCTTAAGGTGTGATCTTTGTCTGCATGTTCAGAATGTAGTTGCTCTTTCTGAAAGAGCACAATGACATCTGGGCATTCTGAGGAGGAAGGAAGTAACAAAATGGGGAAGGTATTACCCATGTAATAAAACCACCACGCTCTCTAGCCCACTTCCTCTCCAGCTTTATCATCCGGAAGTGTGTAAGCTGGGAACTCAGGTGCACGGCAATCTAGGAAATTTAATTTTAAGCTGAGAGTATTGTCACTCACCAGCCAAATCAAAGAAATACTAGTGAAGAGGAAAAGGAGGATGTACATTGGGTAGGCAGGTGACCCAACTGGCCCCAGTCCTCCCGTTCAGCTCTTTATACATCTTTATGTAAACTGCTTTCCAAATGTAGCCCACAATCCTTCCTCCTCACCTCCTTTGTCAGAGATAATGACCTGTAATCTAATCTAGTATTTATATCTCACTCAAAGCCCAGAATTTTAACCTTATCTGAAACAGAATCCCGTTGTTAAGATTTCTGCTATAACTTGGTTAAGATAACAGGTGAAGGGTCACAGATTACTTATTAGGAGAAGAGCCCATTCAAGGGAGTGTTTGGAAGGAGAAAGGTAATGTGAGATGATCGAAAAGAAGAGCATGCCAAATGAAAATTTGGGACACAGACCTCCCTCAATACAGTAAATACTGAATGGATGGTGGATCTGGTGGAGTTTTTAATGGGAGAGATATCAAGGTTTCAGTGATGCTAAGGTTTCAGTGAGTGATGAATAGGAAAAAGGAAAGCTCTCCATTTGTCTTCTCTGTAATTTTTATTATCTCTCTGGGGGAAGCAGAGATTATAATAATATGCAAGTTTTTTCTCCAGAAAAATAACACTATACTCTCTTATTTCTGAATACTACTTTTCAATTTACAAAGGAATGTTAATTATAATAACAAATATTATTTATTCATGCCTATTATGGGCCAAATTCCATGCAAACCATTTCAACATTATTTTATTTAATTGTCCCAAGAATCTAATAAGGAAAATATATCCTCTTCTTCCAGATGGAGAAGCTATCTTAGAAAAGATCACACAGCTGGGATTTAAACTCACATTTGCATTGCTACAAAGGACATGTCCTTCTTTCTCTATTATGCTGCCTCTCATGCATTATCATTTATATCCACATATATTTGCATTTTGTAGATGAGCTTTTAAACATAGATACATCTCTACATTTTAATATGGACATAGAGAGTGTATTTTGCAAGCAAAATCCCTTTCTGGAGATCTCATTACTATTAACACATTTCCCCTGGCTCTCATACTCTCTCTGTTGGCACAAAAGGAATTTCTGTCCATGGCATTAAATCTCTGGGAAGTTGGGGCACCTGGGTGGCTCAGTGGGTTAAAGCCTCTGCCTTTGACTGAGGTCATGATCTCAGGGTTCTGGGATTGAGCCCCACATCAGGCTCTCTGTGCAGGAGGGAGCCTGCTTCCTCCTCTCTCTCTCTGCCTACCTCTCTGCCTGCTTGTGATCTATCTCTGTTGAATAAATAAATAAAATCTTAAATAATAGTAAAAAAAAAAAAACTCTGGGAAGTTTAAGATTCAGATACAAAATATTGTCAGGATTGCCAAAAGAAGCCAACCACTGGAAAGAGGTGCAAGCGGCTGGTGGGGATAAAACCCACTGGACCATAGACTCTGAGAACATCAAAAGTCATGGATTATGTAGTTAACAGGCATCAGGAACAAGGGCTTCAGGAACTGAACTATAGATTCAGCACCACCAAGACCTCCCCTTTGACATCTCATCATTACTTTACCTCTGCTTTTCCTTGGTTGCAGCTTTCACCCTGTCAAACAGAAATGAAATCTGGATTTAGTAAGGAGAGATGTTATTCAAAAACATTTTTGCAAGGAGAAGAAGCAACTATTAGAACAGGGAAATGCCCAAGTGGTAGGATCTGCAAGCCTCACAAGGGTTAGGTTTAAAAAAATAATAATAATTTTATTTTTATTTTTTTATCTGAACAGTGTTGGAAGTGGGATGGTGGGATGATAGGATGGCATGGTTGGCTGGTAGATCAGAGAAAGTTTTACCTCATGCCTCCTTATTCTCAGGAGGGGTTTTGTGCTGAAATAGCCTGAAGATGGGTCAAAGTTCAGAGATCTGGAGGAAGGAAAAAAAATCAAGTTTGGCTAACAAGAATTTTGTTCCAATCGATCAACACTTCATCATGGATAAGTGGTGAATAGGACTGTGGAGGGTCTGTGTCTGGAGTTGAGATGGATAAGCAAGGGATGATTCTTAGCTAAGGCATGGGGAACGGTAGAATTGGGGTCCTTGCAGTAAACTATCACCAGCAACACAAGGATCATTGAGTCTCTTAACGTTCCCTGTTTTCCAGGATCAAGGATCAGCTGAAGTTCATCATTACCATCTATTCCAGACAAGGTTTTTCTTTGCAGTTGTTCTCTCAGACCCACTTTCAAAGTCAGCTTCAAAGAGAAATAGAGATCTATCCATTCTCTTCTAATTTAGAAAATTCTGGGCAGGGCTTCCAGGGGACAAATGTCATATCTCTGTCAGTGACCATCAAGTGCCAAGAGGTACAAGGCTGATTCCACACAGTTGGGTGGGAATCCAAGACAAGACACTTAATCGAGCTGGTCAGATGATAAATTATGCAGGACAATCAAAGACAATAGCAACTGTCGTTTCACCACGCCTTGTTTCTGCATGAACATTTTGTAAATTTCACTTGACACAAGTACAGTTGGGAAATGATTTACTGAGGCCTGACAACTCCTTGAATCTTCCTCAACAAGAGCAAAGTGTCTTTGATAGTAGAACGCTCATCACCTCGCTCCATGGGGATTAGTCGAGGACTTTGTTATCTCTTGCCTCAGCGTACATTCAGATGGATGTCTGTTCCTGTTGACACATCTTGCCTCTTCCATTATTCAAGGCATTCTCTGTGATACTGACATTTTAAGATACTCTGTGAAATAGGGTTCAACTTGAGGTCTTATATTGTACTTGAGATATAGAGCTTGGCTGTTACTGTAACTACACTACTCCTGATGGGAAATAGAAATGGTTGTCACCAAAGAACTGGAACACTAGATGTTATAGAGTAAAACAGATACTACTAAATCTGAGAAGCAGGGCGTGTATAACGTAAGCTTGGATTACCTGGTGTCCTCTTATAACTAACCCTTTGCAAACATGTATAATTAGATTCTCAAATGGTTACAAGTGACTTCTCCATGGGATCTGTCCAGTCTTCATTCTGTAGAGAAATTAGTAATGAGCAAATGCAGACACTTTAAAAACATATCCCTAAAAGTAAGAGGAAAAACCAGAATTCTGGCTTCTCAGAGAATATTTAAAAAATTATTCCAGGGTCACCTTGTATTTTTTAGGTGAACTTAATCACATTAACCAAACTGGATTTTGAAGTTTAATAATTTTCAAAGGAGTGTTTGGAGATGTGGAGACTTTAAGAAAGAGAATTTTTTAAAAGAAAAGTTGGTTCTTAACTAGTAAAAACCAATCACTAAAAGAACATTGCTGTTGAAATCTCCTCATTACTCTCACAACTGAAAAATAAAAATAAAACTGTTACACCTTGTTCCAACTACAAGAAAATATCACTGCTGCTTTTCATATTTTCCCCTAGCTGTATTAAAGGGATGTGATAGCCTTCTTTTATTAACCTCTTAAGAATTTAGAACTTTAAAAGCATGTACTCTGTAAGCATAACACACGGGAGGATTAGTAGATAGTAGTTGTTATAGAACTAAGAACTTGAAAATAAAAGTTTAAATCCTTTTTACACTAAGCATGTGAACTAGCACACACTTCTTAATTTCTTAGGATCTTTTTTTTTTTTTTTTTTTTTTTGAGCCACCATGTAGAGATAATACTTGTCCAACAGATTTTAAGAATTTTCAAATATACAAAGAGCTTGGCATGGTAGTTTAATAGTAACACAGTAACTATTAAAATTCCATCATCAACTTTGAAGATGTCCAAAAACTTACCTTGTTTTTGTTTTTTGTTTTTTGTTTTTTGTTTTTTCCTGATCAGTTCAAAGTGATTTCTTCACTGCTACCATTTGGAGATTTGATTGTGACTAGCTGATATCGCTAAACTTACCTCCAGAAAAGAGACCATGTGCTGAGAGCGTCCTTCTCTCTGTGCATGAATATAACACTCCCTCACACACTGATGGAGAATGCACTCTTCTCACTAAGGAAATATATCCCGCCAGCATGGGTTAAAACTAAAATTCCCATCCTGAGCTGCTGAAGGCACACCATCCAGAATCCCACACAGTTCTTGAGGGTTGGGACCTTGCTTCCCTAGATATCTTCAGGGAAAATGCCATCTTTGGAGCTTGTGGGTAAACTATCTCTCCTGATCTTATGCCGTTACAAACTAAATTTGTTTGGCAAAGCCAGAAAAAGAGTAAGTTGGCAAAGAGTTCTTTGTAAGAAATCTTCAGTAAATGTTATCAGTCTTTCAACGTATACCAGTTTTTGAATTCTCTGGTGAAGACTCATGCAATGACTGAATCAGCACATGGGGTCCGTGTCTGCTTTTCCAACTCCGTGGCTGACTCTGCTGGGCAGCAAAATTCAAACACCCGTGGTTTTTCTTCTTCAGTGTAAAGGTAAAGACATATATGCTGGCTTTTAAAGTTCTCATATGTAGAAAGTAGACAAACAAATATAAAGATGCCCTCATAGTGGTCATTTATATTAACAGTCAAGGCTGTTTCTCTGGTTCCTGACCACTCAAGGTTTCTTCATAATTAAGTATAGGTAGTATTAACAAACCAGTCATTGAGAGGTAATCTTAATGCTCCCCTATTTTGAATTTCCTTTTTAGGATAAGGTCATTTATTTAATTTTTATCACATGCCAGGTAGTGAACTAAAGATATTGCATAGATCACATGGGATGTTATTCCCCTCATCTGATACCTAAAGAGAATGAAGCCAAGAAGGTTAAGGTTTGCTGAGAGAATGCCCAAGTTCACATTTATTAACAAGCGGCAGAAGAAGGCTATCAACAAAGTTTCAGGCCATTCTAAACCTTCATATCCCTCCTCTAAAATTCCCATCCTCTTCAGGAGTCAAATGAAAAATTCTGGCAGGTAGCTCTGCCTCCTTTCTATCTGGTTTATAGCGTTCTTCTTTCCTGTTCCTTCCAGTGAGGTCCTGAAATAGCCCTTTGTTGAGGGTCTCATTTCTAGCCCGTTTCTTATAACGGAGGATTTAGGTAAGCATGAAAAGAAAGCAAATCTTACTTCTCGGGGACAGAATGAATTAGCTGTGGTACATTTGTTAGAGGTCAATATGTATCAGAATGGAGTATAATATGTAACTATTCATAAGAATTTGTAATAATATTTCCCTCACCTTAAGAGTATATAATAAGGGGCTACCTGGATGGCTCAGTCTGTTATGCATCTGCCTTCAGTTCCAGTCATGATCCCTGGGTCCTGGGATAGAGTCCCATTTTGGGGTCCCCACTCAGCACAAAGTCTGCTTCTTCTTTTGCCCACCCCCACTACCGCCAACTCATTTTTTCTCTCTCCCTTTCAAATGAATAAATGAAATCTTTAAAAAAAAATGCACACAGTAAGCATATTTATAAATTGCTAATGTGTGGGGCACCTGGGTGGCTAAGTCAGTTAAATGTCTGGCTTCAGCTCAGGTCATGATCCAGGGGTCCTGGAATCAAGCCCTTTATCGGGCTCCCTGCTCAGTGGGGAGTCTGTGTCTCCCTATTCCTCTGCCTGCTGCTCTCCCTGCTGTACTGACTCTCTGTCAAATAAATACAATCTTTAAAAAAAAATCTCCAGTGAAAACAGCATGGAGGTTCCTCAAAATGTTGAAAATAGAACTGCCCTATGACCCAGCAATTGCACTATTGGGTATTTACCCTAAAGATACAAATGTAGTGATCCAAAGGGGCACGTGCACCCGAATGTTTATAGCAGCAATGTCCACAATAGCCAAACTATGGAAAGAACCGAGATGTCCATCAA
>NC_081560.1:122229154-122231483 GCF_022355385.1 Mustela nigripes | reverse complement strand
CTTCTGACATCTACTGTTTAATTCATCCATCATTAAATATTTACTTCCAGAAATTAATTTCATGCGAAGAGTACATGTTTGATATTTTACAAATTCTCTGTTCCATGATTATATTTCCTTAAATAAGTAAGTGATAATAAAACATGTAAAAAAAAATCTCCAGTGTATACAGTCTCTAGAATACATATATTCTATAACTATTTGTATGTATCAAGTGTGTATGTGTGTGTATATGTGTTATGTATACATTTCAGAGATTTTATGTCCTAGAAACATTTAAATGTACATTTTACCTGAGCAAAATTAACTTAGGAAAGGCTTTAATTTGACAATCTTCTTTTGTAACACTCACTCTAGTCTTGAGCTGTGTAAGAAATGAGGAACATGTCAAATAAGTATCGTTATTTTCACCATTCTTTTATAGAGTGAAAGAAATTTTGTGATTGTCCTGTGGATACCTGAGATATCACAAAAAATAGTATAAGGTATTGAAAATACCCTGAACATTGTATTTTCTAAAATTTAGGACCTAATATTGGAAAGACAACATCAAAAGAGCTATTGGAGAAGATTGATTGACTTGATTAAGATAGGAGCATCAGTATCTGAGAAAAATGGAAAGTCATAGCTTGACTATCTGTTGATCAAGCAACAATGGAGTAGGTTAAGTACACTTAAAGTAGGAATGCTATCTTAAGGTATCTTAGCTTTTTTAGAAGTGAAGGGATAATTCAGGGGATGACAAAGTCAACATAACACATTGGAAGTTTTTCTAGTAATCTACAGAATCTCTCCTGAGTAGATTACATGGAAATGAAAAATATAGCCTCTTCTTCTCTCTTGTTATGATCAGACAGAATAGTCCAAGATCAAGTGATTTCAATAGAAAGAAAGAACATCTAGGTTTGCCTTGTTAATATTCGCCAGTAAAAAAATTGATAATAGTTCATAATAGTTTCCATCTTAACAGAACAAACAAAACTGACCCATTCCTGGCAAAATTTTGACAAATTCCTTTGCTTTTTTTCCCCACGAGATTTATTGTTTGCAGAGATTATAACATAATAAGTTCTCTTTCCACAAAACTACAGCTTCCTATTTTTAATTCAAGTTTTATAATTCATGGTTGTATTTCACATTATGAAAATATCAGACACTTTAGGATAAAGCTACTCTCTTTTACTCTTAACAAACAAAAACACATTTTCTTTGCATCTATAGTCCTTCTCATCTGCCACTACTAAACCTAATATATTTTCAACCACCCGTTTTAATGTGATATTAGGTAACTGTCTTCTCCTTTGCAGAGTTAAATGGGATTAGGTCTAACAAGTACTAATAATATCATGCCCCACAGCCATGCACATTCTTTTTAACAACTTTTTAATAAGACAAACATGGCCACACTTGCAAATATGGCCTAAATATATAGCTATCTATAATGTATAAAAATAAGAATCAAAGATATACATATATTAAAACCATATTTTAGTATTCTGCCTTACTTAGAATCAACCCAAGTACCCAAAGATAATTAACTTGATTTAATATTAGTTCAAAATTACATTCTATTAATATAAAAATGTTTGTTGGAAATCTAATCCATTTAATTGAACCCATACTTTTATATTTTTTTTTATAAATCTATGTGGGAGTATGGTAGGTTGATTTATTAGTAAAACAGTATATTAAAAAGTGTAGGGTTTCATATTAACTAATATTTTAAGGAGAAAAATATAAATTTTATTTTAAAATAAAATAAAATGTACAGTTCTATTACAGTGAATTATTTTAAAATCAGGGAAAATGGGTGGTTTAAAATCCAAATTATCAAAATAGTCTAACTTGTCTGAAGATTCTTTGGTTATGGGAACCTTGGTTTGTTTGAGAAAATTCCTGTCAGATAATATTTTCATTGTAGTCATTTTGACTAAAGACACCACTTCATGTGAACTAAAACCCTTATAAAGGGAATAAAGCAAAAGCTCTTATGTCAGTGACTCTGAAGACCTTTAAAGTGCTGCATCTTATTATATGAACTACTTTAAGATATGTCTTAGCTTAGAGCAGAAAATCCCCAAATCCTAACAACTCAAGAATGGTAGTTGTTTTCTAGAAAGGAAGTCTGGGTATAGGAGAGGCTCAGTCAGTTAAGAATTGGGCTCTTGCAGAAATGTCTGTTCATGTCCTCTGCCCATTTCTTTTTTTTTTTTTTTAATATAATTTTTTATTTTTTATAAACATGTATTTTTATCCCCAGTGGTACAGGTCTGTGAATCACCAGGTTTACACACTTCACAGCACTCACCAAAGCACATACCCTCCCCTG
>NC_081560.1:122160342-122226154 GCF_022355385.1 Mustela nigripes | reverse complement strand
GGGGATAAAAATATATGTTTATAAAAAATAAAAAATTATATTAAAAAAAAAAAAGAATTGGGCTCTTGATTTCAGCTCAGGTCATGATCTCAGGATTGGGAGGTGGAGCCCGTGTTGGGCTAGTTGTTGAGTGTGGAGCCTGCTTGAGATTCTCTCCTTCTCCTTTTGCCCTCACCCCTCTCCCACTTGCTCTCTCACTCGCTCTCTTTAAAAAATAAAAGTCAATCTCAAGATCACAAAAAACTGGAGCAGGGAGTGGAGGTTTTAATGGTCTTTTTGGCTTAAAACTAAAAAAATCACAGCTTTTATTGCTAAAGAAAAAGGGAAAAATGGACATTGTAGCCTCTATCACATGTACTTATCTAACACCATGAATGTAAATCAATTACTTAATTATACATTTTAAATTTGAATTACAAAGTAGAAATGTTACTTCAAAAGGTCAAATTCTCTTAAGTATTTCAAGAACATAAAATAGCAAATATTTATGCATGTCAAATATTAAGTACTCTAGTGTGGTTCTCTTCAATATTTACATACATGGTTCTAAACCTTTCCAGGATAAAACGTGCATACTCATGAAGGGAAACTTTCTGTACCATACCAAGTGTTTTGTTGATCTCCCTGGGCTATGTTTGCTGTGCCCCTATCAGCTTAAGTTCTTCATGTCCAGGAAGGATGTGACCTGGCTGTTGACTGGATTCTTCTCTGTGACACTGATGAGAGTTCTTGAGCCCCATTTATTGTCCCAATGTCAATATGGCTTTTCATCTGTATTGTAGATTCGAATCACTAAATACCTGCTTGATGACCACTCAAGGTGGATAAAGGTCAACAGCTCAACCCAGCAAGCTAGGCACTGAATAGACTTTAGAGTTGGTATGACTGATAGAATTGATTGTATTTAAATGTCTTCCTTTATAATCATTAAAGATCTCTTCTTCTCATGGCTTTGTCTTTGTCCCAACCTTTTTGCCATTGCACTTTAAAGTTTTAAAATGTCATTCTTCTTTTAGAGTTTTAAAAATCATTTCAAGTTTCTGCTTGCCAGGACATACCCCAAGAATATGTTTTTCCCAAATTTATGGACAGTCTCGTCTCAGAACAGAATGTGAATTGTACATACTTATATGGATGGTCCCTGCTGAGGACTGGACTTTTGAAAAATAAATGGCTAAAAAACTCATGGTTCATAGAAAGGCAAAACAGCAATTCCATCTGTTCTGTTTACTTCAGGCTGAAGTTCTCCAACTTATTTCTTGCCGTGAATATGTCACAGGTGAAGTCCAGCAACTAGCTAGCAACTAGCTTCATGAAAAATAGAAAAAAAAAAACAGATTTGAATAGAACTGGCTTATAAGTTTCCTTTTTCACAGGACAAAGACAAAGCTCTTCCTTTAGAAAGAGACAAATATGAAATGTAGCAACCAGTATGCAATTTCCCCCCCCCCCCCCAAATATTCAATATAATTGATTTCCCTTGCTGCTTCTTTCTCAGTATTCAACTTTGGCCCTATTTCAGTAAACTGCTTATAAAAAGAGGTTCAGTTGCTTCACTGAGGAACTAGACTCCCACATGAACTCTTTTGCAAACTCTGAACTTGTTTTCAGTTAATGACGTCTTTGATTTCTGAGGGTGACAAAGAAAATAAAAGATTCTGGTATACGGAAATGTAGAAGTAGTTTATTACTTTAAAAAATTTTGGCTGTTGTTCAGAAAGTTCTGACTAGCATTATTGGCAGGAATTACTTCAGCTTTATTCCAAAAATGGATGTTCTGCACAAAATTTAGGAAAGGAAAAGAAGAAAAAGAAGAAGTTGCCTTCTCTTGTGAAATCTTACCATCCCATCCCAATTTCAGACTCATCTGATAACCGTGACCTTCAGGGGTCTCTTATGGAGGCCGAGAAAATTAAGGCCATCCCACCTTGAGTTTAGCATTAGCACAAGTACGGCCATCTTAGCTTCGGCAGCCATCTCAGGCCCCTGGGACCAAGGGCTGAACTTTCCTCACTTTACTTTAGTTCCAGGGCCCCTCATCCTGCTTTAGTGACAGGAATACCTAACCCTGTAAACACGTCCAGGAAAAACTGCTCTACCTAACCCTGTAAACAGCCTGGCAACAGCTAATCAGCTCACTGCAAAAAAGTCTGAAACTTTTCCTCCTCCCCCAGCCCCAGGCCTCTTGTGATAACCCATAAAAACCCCTGCCTTAACTAGCCTCGGGGTCCAAGACCCTACTCCGGGTTCCTGCATTGGGTATACGTGGGCCCAAGCTTAAGCATGTCACCTTGAGGTCCAAGTCCCTACTCCGCTGTGTCCGGTATACGTAGGCCCAAGCTTAAGCTTGTCAAATAAACCCTCGTGTGATTGCATCAGTGTTGGCTCCTTGGTGGTCTCTTGGACACGAACACTTGGGCATAACACTTCACAGGAGGAATCTTGCTTTCCCCATGGTTTTGGCTTATTTGGTTTTGGTTTTCCTCAGATGTTTGGCCTGAGAATTAATATCTCTATTTATAATTGTTATTATTACTCTCATCAAATGCTCTTTGAGTGGCCTCATACAATGGCACAAGGCTTCGCGGGATGTTCCAAAGAGCTGTACAGGCATTCATTGTGACGAAGTTAACTCTATCCAGACTTCTTGGAACTTAGAGTTGGTTGAATCAGAGGGGTTTACATGTTTTCTCTTTGTTTTCAATTCTATTTTCTAAATCCCTAACTTTTCATGTAACTTCTGGTTATGGGTCTGTTACACTTCTATTGATTTTAAATATATCCCAAGATGAAAAGAAGCCCTCTGTTCCTTGTCTGAGGATCGGGAATTGATTTTACTTCATGCTTCTTACCTCATTTCATTAATGTGACTTGAATCTAACTCATGGCTACTGTTCCCCCATCTTCTCTGTGCCTTCCTGACCTGCTACTACTTTTGGGTTTCCCATTTGAGATCCCAGCTTTCTTTTAAAGATTCTTCCAATTCATGAGAGCAGTATAAAAAAAAAAAAAAAAAAAAAAAAAAGAAAGAAAGAAAGAAAGAAAGAAAAAAGGAGGAGTATTTGTAGAGGCTGCTGCTGGAGCTTCTACCCATACCAGAGGCAGCTCTCTAACTGGAGAATTCCATTATGAATGCATTCAACATTGAAAAGCACTATTAGGTGTTTGAGTGGGTTCCTCAAGAGTATGAGAAGGAAAAGCAATCTCCTTGCTTCATGCTCAAAAAAGGATACTTCAGTGCCTCTCTACATAGGTACTGTCAAACAGACAATTTGCAAAAATGGCACTTATAATGCTCTGTTCACATGATAGAGACTTTCTCTCTCTCTCTAAAAAAATGCGAAATCATTACCGCCTTTCTGTTCAATTCTAGGGGCTGGAATCACTTGTTGGGTTCCATTGCAACAGCAAAATTGCAATTTTGGATTGTACAAGTTATTTTTCCTCCTTAAAGGAGCAGGGATACATTTCTGAAGATTATGGAAAACCTTAAACAACAACAGCAGCAGAAAACACCTACAACCAGGTTTTGGACAGAAGAAATGAACATTTGAGACTTAAGGAGGTGTGTCACCAAGAGCATAGGGTTTGCACATGAATCAGACGAGAGTTTGATTACCAGTCTGCTACTCACCAACTACATCATTGAATAATCAAGTGCCAATCTTCTTAACTGTCAACACATTTATAGTATTTATTTACTTGATGGGGTAAACTGGAACTACTTTTAGAGCACCTAGCATAAACCCAAACCTCAAACAATCAATCGCTCATTCCCTTCCCTACAGTTTTAGAATCAGAAGGGTACTGCTCAAAAATAATGGAAAACTCAAGACAACCAAGGTGTGGGATTCTTTTTGTTTTCCATTTGATCTCTTTGCTGACATCAGCTTCTCTGTAGCTCTATAGCCCTACCTTCCTCTTCTTCTGATACACATTATATTTTGCTTGCAGAGCTGTTCCTCTTCTGCTATAATGCAATCCTACTGGGACTCTTCATTTCTGTGCCCTCTGTGAATTTAATTAAGAAACAGAGTCACAAAATGATTAAAGGTATTAGTTGCTGACACAACCTGATGGAAACTTCTGAAAAAGAAAATTCATAAATCCCTGCAAATGGGAAGACAACTAAAATTTCATATCTGGTCCTCTCCCTTCAGAAATAAAACTTGCTCAGATTTCTATGAGTATAACTTGTTCACTGTCCATGCATGACCTCTGGGATGTGACTCTTCCCACCTTCTCCTTCCAAATTCTCTTGGCTCCAGATGGATCCTGGGATATTGCCCTCCAAGCTGCTTTCTCCACACCCCCATGTTCCCATTGACCATTTTTCAGTCTTGAGAATCATGTATTAAGATCCTCATATTATTTTCCTTCCACTAAGACTTCCTCTCACATGTAAGAATTTAGGTGATGCTGCTGGAGGAAACAGGATCATTTTTCCATTATCAGATTCTTTTTATGGTTTTGGAGTACTGATGTCTTTCATTAATATGCCCACCTTTCCACCTCAAACCTCTGTGATGCATGTTTCTTAGAGCTGGTGAGTAGGTAGCTGCTTATCATTATTCGGATACTGGCACCTTCCTAGAAGCTCACAGTTGTACATTTTTGTGCCATCACCCTCCCAGTCAGGATCCAAGTTGTATTCTCTGGTCCATATGCTGCATTTCTGGTTCTGGCCCATGAATGTTTGGAGAACCTTGTGAGCATGTGAGGTTCTACTGCAAGCTCACGTTGTCTCACATAAACTCAGACTTTCTGCTTAGACTTTCTGCTTATACATAACCATAGTATTCATTTCTTTAAATGCCCCAAGAGACTCACCATTTTGTTTCTGCTTCATTGAGAAGTTTGGGACATGGCCATAAAGCATTATATATTATATATGTATATATATTATAAAAAATATAATTCTGCAGAAGCACAGTTTAGGGTTTTTGCACAGCAGCTGTGTAATCTCAGGCAAGCAATGGAACTTTCCTGAGCTTTTGTGAATCATGAATAATAATACAGCTTTCTTGTTACATAACCTCAGAACACACCATGGATCTTTAACAAATTTCTGTCCCCAGGGTCCATGGTAGGGGAGGAAAAATAATTCTAACTTTACCTTTTTGAGTTCTTAGTTGCAATCCCTATAATAAGATGCAGATTAATAAAAGAAAAACAGGTTTATTAGCATGTATACCTCATGTGCATATGGGAGTTACTCAGAGAAAAATGAGTAACTCTCCAAAGTGGCTTAGAATTCAGGCTTAAATAGCTTAATAGGAAAGGGGAGAGAGGATGGAGGCCTCTTAGCAGAGAGTGGCCTCCGCCACTCCACAAATGTGCTTTTGGAAAGATGTACAGGTGCTCAGAAGAGCAGATGGGACAAAGTTTGTGTGGATGTATCTTCTTCAGATGTCCTCACCTATAGTAAGAATCAGTCCTCGTTGATAAAACTTTCAGGGAGGGGATCCATAAAAATTGAATCAAGTTCCTTTTTGAGGACTGTTTTCAGGCAGATAAAGGGAGCTCTGAGAAGACCTCTGCCTGCATTTTCAGTTTTTCAAGTACCTACAGCTCAAGGTAATCACTGTACCCAAGTGGCATAGTGGGGGTGCCATGCCTGAGCTTCCACTATAACATGCTAAGTTCCATATGTCACTACCCTTCACTACCTTTATCTCCCTACCCACTGCTTTATTCCTCTTTCCTCTCCCATATGTACTTATTTCTAATCTCCGTGTGATGTGGGGGCATCCATAATCAGTTGTCTATGGGTTAGGGAAGACAGTTTGGTGTCTAACTCTCTTTACAGGTGTTTCACTTAATCCTTTTATTTTTAATCCCAACCTCACCCACATTGGCTTCTGAAGCACCTAATGCTTTCTGTTCCTGAGAACTTTCTGAAAAATTAGGGTGCAAATACTGTTGGTTCTTCTTGACTCTGTGCCAGTAGCTGTCTGGCTTCAATCCCTTTAGCTCTCCTAATTCATCTAAACACTTATTAGTACCTACCATTCTTCATTAATTTTGTTGCAGTCTCTCAATCTTGACTATCTCTTTCTAAATCCCTTTGTTATTATAGATTAGATCTTTTTATTCCTTTAGATAAGGCTTCTGAAAGGAGTCCTGGTAAGTTCACATCTATACCTTGTGTTAGCTAGGTAACTCTAAGGAGTTAGTCCAGTAAGAATTCTGCATTTAAAACGATTATGAATTGCACTCTGTGATTTTAATTTAGGTATTCTTTGATGCCTGTATTTTTATAAGATTTATTCCCATTTAACTTATTTATTAAATGTTAATTACTATTAGACATTAATTATATAACATTGCAAAGGGCCACTGAAAATGTGCCATTGCTTTGGGAATTCAAAGAAAGTTTTGCTTCCGTTTATTTATTAAAATTGCTTTAAGTATGCATTTGTACTTAATTTCAGAAAGTAATTATGCTATAAATTTGTTTTAAGTTTTTTTATATATAAGCGCAGAAAAACTGGAGATGAAAAGAAAATTCGAGTACACTGTGTACATTTCTACTAAACTGAAATTCGCTTTGTGTTCCAGAATATATGTTGAGTCTCAACACAGGTTATTGGAATTGTGTAATGTTGATTTTTTTTTCCTAGTGGGTGGTTTGTATTCTTATTATAACTTTGGAGTCATACTGGATATTAAATGGCAGGCATTACTCCAGGGATGCCAGTGGGGTGCATCGGGATAAATAAACTCTTTGCTTATCTACTCATAATAAGCTTGGAGAAGTATCTGTTTTTATAGGAAATTATGCTAATTTTCAGGGTACTCTCATAACTGGGGTATCAATTTATACCCCTTCCTACATTCATATCACTAGAATGTAACATCTCATCATAGGATGTATTTGTGATATTGCACCCCACTTTTTCAACATTATTTTGTTTCTGAGGACAGTGTTCCCACTTAGAATGAGACTCTTCTGAGAAACATTTCTTTTTAACTTAAAGTAGATTTCCAACCAAAAATGCCAATAATTTTTAAGTAACGTTTCTCTTTAGTAAGTATTAGAAGTTCCAGTGACTGCCACATTTTTATCTTATATTATAAATTCAAAGGGGCATGGCTGTATTTCTAAACATCAGTTTATTCCCAGTGAAACATACTCTGGAAAAGGGCTGTTTTGCTGAGAAAGGCTTAGTTACTGCAGCATGCTGATGATCTTCGGATACTGCCTGAGATTTGGAACCTGTTCCCAGATAGGATGGTTCTGCTTTCCTCTGAATGTACATGTACCTCTGCTTTAATATCAAATTCCAACTGATGGAAATTTTAACACATGTAGTATAGACTCATTTGCTTTGGACATTAAAATCTAAGAATTCTTGTATAGAAATTAACAACAGTTGAAACGAAAAACAACAACAACAACAACAATTGAACAATCAAAGCAAAAGAAAAATAGCATAATTTACTTTTTATGTCTTAAAATCACATTTATATTTGTTCATTGTAGAAAAGATAGGAAACATAATAAAACTGCATACAGTCTCATCATCCAGAATTTGCCAGTGTTAACATAAGAATGTTTATCTTTCTAGATGAAATAATCATTCAAAATATGGCTCTTAGAATAGGCTCTAGATCAGTGAGCATCTAATAAAAAGTAGCTATTACTGCAAGCTGCCATTTTTGGTATAAAAATGTACAAAATCATAATAATATTGTAAATGTTTAAAAATAGTTTTATTATTTTCATTTTAAATGTATTTTTAATATTTTGTCTATTATAATTTTATGGTATATGTAAAAGTGACCAACATTTCTTTATATAAAAAAATATGGTTAGCTGAGGCAAATTGCTAATATTGATGGTAAATTTTTATGTAATTTGAAATTACAAAGCCAAACAAATTTAGTGAATATATGTTAGAGAAAAATATATGATAGAAGAATTTTGTGCAATAAAAGTTTTCCTCAAAAAAATATTTAGGCCACTGTTAACTTGGCTCAAGTAGGAACTCATGACTCTTCTATTTGTACAGAAGGAAATCAAGTATTGAATGAATAAGAATTCTTGAAGTTCTTTTAAAATCATGAATTCTGTGATCCTAAGATCTCAGTTTAATATCAATTTATAGAATCACAGATTATTAGATTAGAAAAGAACATAAACATTTCTTTGCAAAGAATGTTGATCTCTAAATGTGGACAACAGAGAGTTCTCATACCTCTATCCAATTTCTATGCTCTCAGTAGAAAAAAGTTGAAAATCACAGTATAGTATTTGCTAATGATTACAAAAAATACACATTTCCTCATAGGCAGCCAATATTTGCTTTATATTTCTTTGGGGAAAAATGACTATCTTCAGAATAATTATAGTTATTAGGTTTTAATTTTATTTTTTACTCTATTCAGTTGATGAACAATTTGGGGAGGCTCAGAAAATTTTATGAAAGACTTCTGTACCTAATAATAATGGGACATTCATAGGTCTTCTGCTTAGGTTTGATAATTGTTTTGGAATACAACCAAAAATATTCACCATCAGTGTGTGCATTCATGGAAGTCTTTTTCTCTGATAAGGTTGATATTTGGCAAGTGTCACATGTTTTATCTTGCAATACAACTTCTTTCTCCTCTTTGTATATTTTGAAGAGAATCTATTTGGATTTTAAGTGGTAAAAAAAAAAAAAAACACTTCAATTTAGGTTCAGAATCTTTTATTTAGGTCATCATTCAGATGATGAATCCTCTATTGGACTAATGTATCACAGTCTCCCAAGTTCATTTTTTTTTTTCAAGTCAGGTGTTGTCATGGAACCTCTCTGGCACTCTCTGTCCACTGATGTTTTAGGTGTGCACAAGCTTCTTGAGTATTTAGTATCTCCTAGTGGCCCGGTCTTTGCTCCCCACTTGATCCACTCACATAGACATCTCAATGCTATGAGTGAGGATTCAATTATGCAGTTAATTTAAAATTTGCTGTTATTCATAATTATCAGCACCTGCTATTACAGTGCACACATGGCCTGTCAGGATGGGAGCTTGTGTGTCAGCCCAGCTGAGCTCCCAACAGAATGTCATTAAGTGAGTGACATAGTCAACACCACATCAAAAAGAACCACCCAGCAGAGCCCAGGACGCACATAATCCTGAGAAAAAAAATAAATCATGTTTTAATCCAAAAGTAATAATAAATAAAGACAGCATCATGTTGCTCAATCACTATTCTATCAATGAGCTAGCAAAAGGACTATGTTTTATAACAGAATGTGGACTTAGTAATTTTGCTCTTAGAGTTTATTTTAATTGTGACTTTTATTCTGATGACAAGTGATTCACCGTTGTATCCAGGCATCCTAAAAAATATCACTGTCTTAGTTTGAGCTGCCATAATGTAAAGACCACAGACAGTGGGGCTTAAGCCACAAATATTTATTTCTCATGGTTCTGGAGGCTGGGAAATCCAAGATCAAGGCGTTAGCAAATCTGGTGTCTTGTGACACTCTGCCTCCTGGGTCATGGACAGCTACCTCTCACAGTATGCTTGTTCATATGGCCAAGGGAGATACCATCTCTCACTGTCTCTTCTTAGAAGGACTTGGATCCCATGCCCTCATGTGAGGCAGATAATGGGGGCTCTACTCTCATGACTTAATTACCAGCCAAAGACAGATAACAAACCATTCAGAGTTAGGACCTCAACATAACCAAGACTGACTACTGAAAACAGAATCTCAAGGAAGTTGTTTTGGAAACTGGCACTGATTCTCCAATTTGGGGCCACTGAGGATCTATCCTTGTGGATAGAAGGTGCCATATGACCTCATTTATCCCCACAGTTGTAAGAAAATCCTAACTCTGTGTTTGAATGATTGACAGGGTTTTCCTTTTTCTTTTCTCTTCCCTCAGATCCTTTTCTTTTTTGGGGTGAGGTTATTTTTTTCTGTTCAAGAGGAGGAGTCAGGAAAATGTTAGTAAAGGAATTACACAGTTACATGTCAAAGGGCCTAAGCAGTGGGAAGGCGAGTAGACAGAACCGGTAGTTTTACCCAAAAATGCATAGTGTAGATGTCTTTTCATTTTTACTTTCTTTATGTCTTGTTCTATGGAGAGAGGGCTTTCCTTCACTTTTTCATGTAACAAATGAGACTTATTACAGTAGAAAGAATTCCTTATGGAACAATCCAAAATAAACGTAGGCTTTTGGTAGATTATATAATGTGCCACACACAAATTAAGTGATTAATGAAGTGTGTATCATTGTTGCCTGCTGCAGTGGGGAGACCCAGGCTCTGGGGTCTCCAGGCACCCTAAAGATGAATGAATTCAAGGGCAGACATGCCCTACAGTGGACAAGCCACAGAAGCGGGAATGAGAACAGGTGCCCTCTGGAGGAGACCATGCCCTTGGCACGCCCTGGGGTGGATCTCTGCCTCTGTCATTGTTAACGAGGGGGGTGGAATATTCATTAATTGGGCCCTGAAGCAGGGGTTCCTGCTTTTTCTTCCTAATTTGGTCAAGGGTTGTTGTCTTGACCTTCTCCTGTCTGGTGGGATCTGGCTTCCTGGGGGAGCCAGCTGCAGCCTCCTCCTGGCTGGCCTTTAGGTATGCTGCTAGAGCCTAGCTGCCTGTTTTAATGCCATTAGAAACATTACATTGAGTTACTCATTCAATAAATTATGCGCCCCCCCCTTTAATTTTCCATCAGAATTGTATTGTGTTTTACATAGGCTACTCCCTAAACCAGCCGGGTGACACCACTAAGGCACTGAGGAAAGAAGGACGCATCTCTGTGAATAGCTTTCAGATAGAATTTAATTAGTTCCAAACAAGTAAATTCACTCAATTACAATGGATCTTAAAACCTCACAGTCCAAAAAACATTTTAGACTCCTATATTGACTTGGAAGAAATTTCTCTTTGATTGAAGTATTAATAAGAAATCCAATTAGTGTGCTATTTCTTTTCAAAATTTATTACTGAGTCAGGATTACAATGTTTCCATCTTGCCATTTATGTTGCTGGTGCAATTTCCGTTCATCTCTTATAGTCTTTCCTCCAGTCAAGCATTCTGCACTGATTTGGGGAGGCTGGGTTCCAGTGTGACACACAGAACTCTGAATTTATATGGCATCTGTTATTTCTATTTTGCCTCCAGACTTGACTGCTATCCCAAGCAACACAATATGTTACCATTTAATTTTAAAGGCCATTTGCATAGCTTTTTTTTCTTTCTTTCTTTCTTTTTTTTTTTTTTTGCAATAGCTATATTAATGAAGCTACTGGAATAAGTCTATTGAAGGCATGGGCAAAAAGGAAAATGACACCACCAAAGAGGATCTAATTCTTCCATTATTTTTAAATTACTTGCTAGCTTTACTCTTGGAAAGAACCAAATGGCATGGTGGAACGCAGGCATTGGGCAAAGGGCACTGATCCCAATGATTGTGTGCTCCTAAAATCAGGCAGATGCTTACTCTTATCTTAAATATTCCTTCCTGTAGATATTCTTTTTTTTTTTTTTTAGATTTTATTTATTTGTTTGACAGAGATCACACGTAGGCAGAGAGGCAGGCAGAGAGAAAGAGAGAGAGAAGCAGGCTCCCCGCTGAGCAGGGAACTCGATGTGGGGCTCGATCCCAGGACCCTGAGATCATTACCTGAGTGAGCTGAAGGCAGAGGCTTTAACCCACTGAGCCACCCAGGCACCCCTTTTTAGATATTCTTAAATATTCTTCCTTTAGAAGCTGAAATTCTTTTTCATATCAAGATTTGGCTTTAAGGAATGAGATAGATATGTACATCTTAAACTTGGCAATATACACTTTTAACATCTTTCTTTTCTTCAAAAAATACAATGTAAAGAACAGATTGGATTTTGGGGCTCTGGGCCTTCCTGACAAGTTTTGGGCATGTAAATTTTGGATTTACTAGCTTTCTGGTTTCCAAGCTTTTTTTTCCTTAGGACATGTTTTAATTATTTCCTCTCTGTAGACCCTATACTTTAAATTTTATTTGCAAATCTACATATGCCTACCAATCAGAATGTCTCATCAAAATGAGACGAGTAGACTTCTCCTTATAAATCAGGAAGTTGGATGCTTTTGGTAGTCTCTGTAGCTTTAGGTGAGAGGGGGGCAATGGTTGGTAAATAGAAGTTCAATATTTTTAGGCTTTTGCAAAATGCTGGAAACATTATGGTAACAGGTTGTTTTGGTCCTTTGAACTTGATCCCATGTCAAATCTCTTATAGCAATAAAAGTACAGAAATCAGGATGCCTGGTGGCTCAGTGGGTTAGGCCTCTGCCTTTGGCTCAGGTCATGATCTCAGGGAGTCTGTTTCCCCCTCTCTCTCTACCTGCCTCTCCGCCTACTTGTGATCTGCCTCTCTGTCAAATAAATAAGTAAAATCTTAAAAAAAAAAAAAAAAGTACAGATATTTATGAAACTGTACTTGGATATCCAAATTCATCTTAGATTTTCAGAAAGATTTAACTGCATAATAGTAGACCACATGAATTTAATATACATTTAGGAAATGATGAAAAATGGGAGATAGGGGAGAAGAACAGGACGGAGCCAAGGTCACAGGTCCAGCAGCACATTCTTGGAGGTCACAGCCCAGCAAGACAAGCACAGACCAGCTCAGAGAGCACCTGGATTGGGGACGAGCTTTGGGCCTTCTCCAAAAAGAAGGAGACCTTTTTGATCTCTTATACCAACTACCTACCAGTTTCCAAACACAAATATAGGAGAACCAGAGGCCACATGCAGTGGTTTCTGTTGGACTGTGTTCTTACTACGGCAGCCATGCGATGTGGCATGAGGGTCTTCGGGTATATATGGAGAGGATTCAGCTTGTCTCATTTGGAAATCCAGTTCTGCTCCACATTATCTCAGACCAGGTCCTTGGGGTCTGTCCTTGACTAAGCAGAATAATGACCTCCTCATGGTGTTATGAAAAGAACATAGAACACATGGTGAATGAGAGTGTTCAAGCATTTAGCACAGACCCTGGAAGCACCCTACCAATGATATCCTCATTCATATATGTGCTGTATACGCTGTGTGCAGGCCTGGCCTTGAGGATACTGTATGACAGCTGCCATGCAGACAGATCATTGTAAGCGTAGGACCAGTCTGAAATGATTCCCATGACATTCCTTGACAGTAACGGCCGTCTCTACTTGCAGTTATACACATAAATTTCAGAGACACCAATTGTTCACAAGACGTTTCTCCTCTGAAGCAATACAAATGATAATAAATGAAACCGGTTTCTATTTTTGCTAATTGGACTACACTTAGATTACCTGAGTAAGGATGGATAAATAAGATATATTTCAGAAAAAAATATTATGTAATTGTCATGATATTTAAATGTCTCTATAGAGCCAGCAAAGTGAAATGCAAATGAATGGAGATTTTACTGAGTATCTGCTATGTGCCAAACACCTTGCTGGTTGTTTTACATGCATTATCTATTAATATATATAAGGACCTGGGGTGCCTGGCTGGCTTGGTGGGTTGAGGCCTCTGCCTTCCGCTCAGGTTGTGGTCCCAGGGTCCTGGTACCGAGCCCCGCATCGGGTTCTCTGCTCCGTAGGGAGCTTGCTTCCTCCTCTTTCTCTGTCTGCCTGTCTTCCTTCTACTTGTGATCTCTGTCTGTCAGGTGAATGAATAAAATCTTTATTTATATATATATATATATATATATATATATATTTAAAGATATGTATATCATATAGATATATATAGATATATATATCTATATATATGATATACATCATATATATGTATATATATACGTATGGTGAATACATATATATGTATATATATATGTATACATATGTATACATACATACGTATATCATATAGATACCTATATACCTATATACCTATATATCTATACATACATATGTATGTATACATATCTTTAAATATATATATAAAGATTTTATTCATTCATAGATATATATATGCATATCATATATACATATATAAAGATTTTATTCATTCATAGATATATATATGTAAGGACTTTTTATTTAATTATTTGAGAAAGAGAACATGAGAGGAGAGAAGTCAGCGGGAGAAGCAGACTCCCTGCCAAGCAGGGAGTCTGATGTGGGACTCGATCCCAGGACTCCAGGATCATGACCTGAGCCGAAGGCAGCCGCCCAGCCACTGAGCCACCCAGGAGCCCCTGTAAGGACCTTTTAGGTAGGATTGTTTTTAGAATTTTCAAGATAAAAATACGATTTAAAGGCATTAAATAAGTTGTCCAGACATATACAGTTAATGACAGAATAAGGAGATAAGTTTTCATGGCTGGTCCTGCTTTAAACATGAAGTTAAGATTCCAATTTAAAAAAAAAATGGTGGGCAATGTAATAATTTTTGGAATTTCCATGTTGTGCAAAACTCATAGACATTAATTTTTATTGAGATATTAAATGAGAATTTTATTGAGATATTAAACGATTCAGAGCTAAATCAGAGCTAAATTGCTGCAATCTGAAATCTGCATGATAAAGCTTAATAGCAATTATATAAAATGTTTGAAAAAATAAAGTATGGTAAAACACTGTGTTCCTTTCATAAATACTCCAAGTGTAACTAGCATATTTTTAAAAAAATTAGAGAAGAATAATTTTTAGGCTATTTTTAAGTTGTGAAAATAAACCACCGTAAGCTTAATTTTATACTGCCTTCCACTTAAAAGAGGTAATTTAGTATCTGGAAAGAGAAATTAAACTTTATTTTTAGACTTCTATAGAATTTATTTCACTGGTAAAGAATCTAAGGGCTCTATTGAAACCAGCATGAACTCTTCTGCAATGTATTTCATAATAAAGAATGCCAAAGAGGATGTGGAGAAAGGGGAACCCTCTTACACTATGGATGGGAATGCAAACTGTTGCGGCCACTGTGGAAGACAGTATGGAGGTTCCTCAAAAAGTTAAAAAGAGAGCTTCCCTATGACCCAGCAATTGTACTACTAGGCATTTACCCAGAGAATACAAACATAATGATTCAAAGGGGCACATGCACCCCAATGTTTATGGCAGCAATGTCCACAATAGCCAAACTATGGAAGGAGCTCAGATGTCCACCGACAGAGGAATGATAAAGAAGATGGGGTATGTTCAGTGGAATATTATGTAGACGTTGAAAAGGTTGAAATTTTGCCATTTGCAGTGACATCTATGGAGCTAGAGGGTATTATGCTAAGTGGAATAAGTCAATCAGAGAAAGACAAATACCGTATGATTTAACTCATGTAGAATTTAAGAAACAAAACAAGTGTACATAGGGGAAGGGAAGGAAAAATTAAAACGAGATGAAATCAGAGAGAGAGACAAACCATGAAAGACTCAGCTTTAGGAACTGAGGGCTGCTGGAGTAGAGGTGAGTAAAGGGATGTGGTAACTGGGGGATGAGCATTAAGGAAGTATGTGATGTAATAAGCTCTAGGTGAGATGAATCCCTGCCCTCTACCTCTGAAAGTAATCATATACTATATGTTAATTAAATTGAATTAAAAGAAGGAGAAGAAGAAGAAGAAGAGGAGGAGGAGGAATGCCAGAGTTTTGGTTATCTTGGTTATTTGTAGCTTGAGAAGTGTTTATGTTTTGTCTTGTTTTATTAATAAGTGCCATATTTCTAGACTGTGGAAGAAATATCTGTAGATAGTATTTGTCTTTCTAGCCTTGGAAGGCTTTTCCTTCTTGCCTGCCTTTAGACCTTTGTCAATTCAGCAGCAGCCTGTCCTGAGAACCTGTTAAGTGCTCAGCCCTGCCTGCCCCTGGGAAATGGTGTGTTAGTTTGGTTGTTTTTGAGAGCTTAGTGATCACAGGAATGACTGAGCTAACTTACTTCCGGAGGGTTGACTCAGTGATCTGGGAGAAGCTTGAGCCAAGAGCTTTCACGAACATTCAACTCTGCTTCTTGTTCTGACCCTGAAATCTCCACGGAGACTTGGGGCAAGTCATTTCACCATTTTGGATCCAATTTTCCCCTATCTGTGAAACAGGTAGATTGGAGAATTTTTTCCCCCACTTCTTAGAATCCAGCTTTCGATATGTAAATTCTCTTGTATTTGAAAAATCTGGACACCATCTAAATGATTATGTTCAGCAGATGTCTCTTGTACATTTTTCATAAGCAATACAAGTAGCATATTCACTGTGGCCAAATTTCTCGCAATTAGAACATAGAAATGAAAGTTTCATTTCTTTGTATTCGTGTTTATGGTAAATTTGTTTTGGCAAGGATTTTCCTTTAGGTTTTAATCATTTGAAAGCCTTATGTACTTAATATATTCCCTTGCTAACTTGCAGATCATTGTGACTACTTAATTATGTGATCAACTTCATGATTCAAATGATAAATACTTTTTGCATAACCAGATATCAAATACCTTGGAAAATATAATCAATTTTGAGATAATTATACCCATAGGTACAGAAAAATGATTAGTTAGAATTCTGTGTTTATAAATTTCCTGTAAATTTAGGGACCAATTTTTATATTTTTATCCAAGGTTTAGATATGCACTCCATGTTTATTTGGAGGTGATAAATCAGTGCCCTAATGAAAAAAAAATATTTAAAGATGTCCTTCATATGGATTGTTACACTGTTTTCAATAGTACCTTAGAACCTAAAGTCTTCCAGTATATTTAGGAAGAATGCACTATTTCAATATTGAATGTGCAGGCAAATAATTAAAGCCTTTATTTTGCCAGGCGCATGAGTCAGAACTGCAGGTTAATGATAAAATAGAAGTAAAATTTGCATCTAAGTAACATTATTCTCAGGAGGGAAAAAAAGAGAGAGAGTCCACTGTCTTCTCAGACAGAATGACCATTTGAGTTCTCTCCAGCCCTTTTCTATCACTTAACATTTCCAAGGCCTGTAAGTTTCTGAAACATCTTTCTTCTCAAGGACGTGTGTATGCTTCAGCTGGCAGTGTTTTTACTTGAGATGGTTCCAAATAGCTCCTTAAGAAGATTTTGCTCACTACAATGTTACTGTCTTAGAACCTCACCCTCTCCAAAGATTATCTTTGACATGTATCTGGACAAATTTTGATCAGTATTTGCATACATTTTCCTCTTATTCTGTTGAAATTAGTGCTTCCTAACATTTTTTAGTCCTCCATCATTTTCATGGCCATTACTTTCACTGACCTAGAAAATCCTGTGTGAGAAAAGGAGCAGCCTTTCACCCAGAAAGCCCCTGCCCCGTGAGTTCCAGTAAAACCCCTCACTCCGTGACCCCATTGTCTGTATTCCCCATATTTCTCAAGTGGCAATTTCTTTCTCTCTGAAAGTAGAGGCAGGTGGTAACAAAATTATTATTTTAATCTGTGCAGAAAACTTATACGCCCTTCCCTTTATATGACTTATTTCAACATCTGGTCATTCTTTTTCCATGCCTCTATCTGTGTGACACCCTGCGAAGGCCTGTCTGTTCCTTTTCACTCTCTTCCTCATCCCCCAATACTGTGGTCAGCCATTACCACCTTCTGGAAGCTTCTCAGAACCCATGTCTTCCCTGACTGCAAGACACAGTACCTTCTGTTGTCCTTGACCTGCACTTTTTTTTTTCTAACTTTTAAATTTCTAGTTCTGTATCCTACATACCCTCTCTCTAGACTGCAACGTTCTTCTGCATCCTGATGAACATGATAAGTAACAATAATTATTTATTAAAGGAATTTCTTATATCTCATGCATGGAGTTTTTACTTATTTCTACCACAGAGGCTTTCTCATTAGTGCTCATGAACAGAGAAAACATGTGGCTTGTAACATCCTCACAACTTTTTTTACCCTCACTGAAATTGGCAGCTATTGAAAGTGACAAGAATTAGGGAAAACTTTTAATAAACTTGATACAAAGTGACTGATTTGAGTACAAATCAAAATGATTTTTTTCATGATGTCTGTGCATCAGCAACCAAATACTTTTTGTTGTTACTGTTTGGAGTTATGCAGTTTAGTTATACATCCCAGCATTTAGTATATTAGAAAATAAGTAAAATATTTTTGCAACAGGTAAATGCATAGACTGCCTTAAAATTTATTTCAGATTTTTTTTAAAAGTTGATATTTTAATCATCTTAAATAACATTTTTATAAGACAAAAATAAGGCCACACTTATATTAGAACTTATCCATACCTTACGAGGTTGCCCCACCTTCTTCTCCCCTCTGTGTTTTGGAAAGTGAAGAGCACAACTTCACTGACAATGCTGAAAAATTAGTTATGGTCTCATAAATCAGATCGTCCTGTATAAGTCCTCTTGTTTTCTAAGCCATGGCTGAGTATTATTCAACAAGCAACAGCATAATCACTCTTTGAGGAAAAGCTATGCTTAAAATACTTCTCAAAATGCATCTTTTAATTTATGAAATTAAGTCTTTGAATTTAAGATTTACAGAAATAATGGGTTACACTTGACTCATTGCCTCAAAGATTAATTGTAGATACAGCTTTTTTTTTTTTATCATGCCTCAATTTTTTATCATTAATATTTTGGAAACCATATTCTATAGCAAACAAAAGTATTTCTAAAAAGATAAATTTTGAAATGCTAGCTTATGCCCACTTCAATAAGTCACACATTTGTTAAATGCATGGTATGTACCAAGAGTATAAAATATTTTTCAAATAATTTCAGGAAATTTAAAATTAGATTTGAATAGCTGTTGACCTAAAAGAAAATGTTATAAGACATCATGTGAGTAATTGCTAAGTAGCAGTATAGGCGATAATTGCTACCACAATTAAAAGAAAGAAATATTAATTCAAATTTGGAGAGCCTTGGCAGTGTTGTTGGGAGAAGGGGATTATATGGTTGGGCAGAAAGGGAAGGGAGGCATATTGCAGAGAGAAGTAACAGTATGATTGCTGTCCAGGAGTAGAGGGGCCAAACAAGATGAAGAAGGTCAAAAGTGGAGTCCATGCTGCAAGTCTGGACATCCTCATCTCTGTACCTTGTCTGATAACCTCAGTCCCTACAACCTGAACTTAGACGTTTCTCCTTCACTGATTTTAGTGAAGCATCTTTCTTAACTGTTCACGCTCTCGTCCTGGCAAGTGTTGGCTTGTTGTTGCTCTTGTTTTTAATGTGATTGGGTCAGTTGTGTTAGATTGATCGATAGAGGATAGATAGATAATAGAGAGATATATAGATAGATAGATAGATGTTGCAGAGACAAAGAGATACTCAACAGTGGGAATAAGGTCAAGTAGAGAGGGACAGCATGGTCTCTGAACATTGTCCTGGCGCACTGTTCAAGAGACCTGTGTAGGGACTATTGAACCATAGATATACCTATGTTTGATTTTGTTGTACCCGAGTTTTCACGTCTGAGAGACCACCAAGGAGCCAACACCGATGTAATCACACAAGGGTTTATTTGACAAGCTTAAGCTTGGGCCCAAGTATACCCGACACAGCGGAGTAGGGACTTGGACCCCAAACTTAGTTAGGGCAGGGGTATTTATGGGTTCCTGTTACTAAAGCAGGGTGGGGATTCCTGGAACCAAAGCAGGGTTGGGGGGTTCTCTGGAACTAAAGCAGGGTGGGGCTTACTAAAGCAGGGTGGGGGAAAGTTCAGCCCTTGGGCACAGGGGTCTGAGACAGCTGCCGGAGCTAAGATGGCTATACTTATGCTAAGGCTAAACCTGAGGTGGGATGGCTTTAATTTTTCTCGACCTCCACAATTTTACCATTTACTGTTTGATAAGAGCCCAGAAACAGTTAAGGTATAGGTTTATTTGAAGATTTCTGTCCAGTAGAGACAATAACCCCACAGTTTAATGTTATACTGCCTATAAGGAGTTCTCCCATTGCACATAACATGGAAATCTTAGTCAAGCACATCTTCCTCAGAGTGCATGTAAATATCCAGGTCCTCTAAATGCTTTTGAAATTAGATACCCAGAAATTAGATACCCTTATCATCTTACAAATTCCATTGCTAATAAATTAGTACACTGTTGGCACATTTATTTTATATTTATAGAAACATCTTGTTTGGAACTTGTGGGGAACTTAATTGAATAGTCTTCAGTGTTAACAATCTTCCCTTTCATGATAGTTATTCCCAGCCTTCTCTCAATGGCACCCATGCATTTTATTCAGAATTATAGTGTTCATGTGTGGAGAGACTCAGTTTCAACCGCGATGAGACATGAGGAAGATAGATTTGGGCTTGTTCCCAGGTTTCCAGAGCGTCCTCAAACTGTGTCCACCATCTGGACTGGTCCTAGTGCATGGCGGGTCATACATGGCTGAGCGGGTGGAGAACCACCCCTAACAAAAAGCCCGTCCTTCCCAAACCACGATTGCTGCCTATCTAGAATCTTCTTCCACACTGTTTCCAGCTTCCTCTTACATCCAAATACCCATCACCTTGATAGAGCCAGTATTTTCCCATTTTCAGGCCTGTGGTCACACATATTTTTCTGTCTGAAGTGTCCTTTGCTCCTTTGCCCCCTGAGTACCTGTGTTTATTTTTCAAGGCAGAGTTCAAGTATCACTTTATATAGAAAGGCTTGTTTCTCTCCTATCTCTCTTAGTGCTTTGTCAGCACTTTGCCATAAAGCCACAACAAGCATTTAATGAGGTACTCTGTGGGGTGGACATTGCGGAAATCTTTGAGAATAGGAAGTCAAATAAAACATCATCCCTAGTGGATCTTAGTTAGAGTATGGTGGAAAACTTACACCCTGCCGGGAGCACATGCCTCATTTATAACACATAGTTTTATTAAAAGCATATTTTTACCTGGCTTGCCTCTAGAAGATAGTAAGTTCTTCCTTGCAAGTATTTGGAATGTTATAAAATAGTCTGTAGAAACTTAAAGCAAGATCCCGGAATCTGTCCAGCTGACTGTTTGTCCTTCTTCAAATACTTATTCTCATGGGGTCTTAGTTTTCTTGTTGATTAACAATAGCTCTTGGTGATCTTTTTACCAGTATTAGCCTAGCTGGTGCAAAATCATTATGTTAATTGTTCGGTTTAGATAGGAAATGACATTTAATGTCGCATGTCTATTTAGCATTTGCCATACAAATAAGTTGAATCCACTACAAAATATAAAATGAATAATAGTAAGATCAAAACAGCATTTTAAGATATTTCTACCTTAATATTTACTGATTTATTTTTATTCAACTTAGAACTTTTCATCTATAGTAAACTTTGTTTACTTGGAACATATTTATATAGAAGTTTCTTAAATGGGTGAACAGAGTTGAGCATAAACCTCTACTCCTTTCTTAAGGAGAACTTAAGAGTACTTAAGTGGCCAGACTGATCTTGTCAAGAATTCTTTTTCTTTTCATGTCCGATGTGTTTGGAAACTACTCTTCAACTATTTAGAATATTGTTTTATCTTTATGACAAGTATTAAAATGCTCTGAAAAGTTTGGGTTCTTTAATTAAAAGTCAACACATTATAAGCTGAAGGATAGGAATGTGAAAATTAGGGAGACCTGGTGACTCCGTTGGTTAAGTGTCTGCCTTCAGCTCAGGTCATGATCTCAGGGTCCTGGGATCAAGTCCAGGTCTGGCGCCCTGCTCAGCAGGGCGTCTGCTTCTTCTTCTGCCTCTGGAAGAGAACTAGCATCATTATGCAGAATAGGCACACTCCAAACAGGCTTCCAGTGTTCAGTTGTGGCTTGGAAAATTAGGACCTCACCAGATATGTATATGGTCTTCCAGAAATGGGCAAATACATGTCAAAAACAGTAGTTTCACTCACTGAAAACCATTTTCACAGAACATCCTAAAGCTTGCCAACATTGCCACAGATTATAATGTACTTCGGGATCTCTCAGATACTGAAAGTTAACTACTAGCTGCATTTCTTTGCTTTGGGATATTTGGAGAAACGGACAGAGAGCCTAATCCCAGTCAGGATTATTTTATGTCTGTGTTAACAGATATCTCAACTCAGGTAACATGCTAATAAATGCGGCAGAAATAGCTGAACTTGAGTAACTTTTTTTTTTTTTTTTTTAATCACAGGCCAGCCAGCATTCTTAGAGCTTTGCATGTGATGAATGTAATTCTTGCAGCATCCCCATGAGAAAGGTTTTGTGTCATCACTGGCTTCATTTTACAGATGAGCTAATGGTTGTGCAGACAGGTGAAAACTTTTCTGAATCAATATTTAAGATCCGCATGCACTTAGTCTAATTCCAGAGCTCTCTACTTCTGTGACACACATAAGGGTCATTGTTGTTGACCTACGCTCCCATGCGTGCTTGTAGAAACCTCACACAGCTCAGTATTGTGGGCATAGAGTCATAAACCCAAGAGAGGCTCCAGTCTTGAGGTGTTAGGACTTGGTGGTTATGCCCCACACGAGGAACCTGCATGAATGGGATTCACAGCAGAGAAAAAAATCTTTCTTGCTCACCTATTTAAAAACCTGCGATGGGAAAATTCATGTGATTGCATTTCCATGAGGCATAAACTATTACGAGTAGATGTGTCTCTGAGCTTAATTATGTTACATCCAGTGCTAAAATAACCCCAGTGTGTACCCCCTCTTTGCAGAAGAATGATTGCTAGATGATACTGCAGACGTTACACAGTATATATGTATGTATTCACTCATTCATTCAGACAATTTAAAAACAATGAAAAAAAAAAACATTGAGTTTGCTGTGGAAATTCTTAACTGAACATGAATGCCGGGACCATTATTTTATCTGAAAATAATAATATTTATAATTTATTAACTTATTTACAATAAGTGCCATGAAGTAGCAATCCCAATTATTTAACTAATAAGCTAATAACCATAAAAAGGAATCATTTAGGCACCTCATGTCTGTTTATCAAGCATGGTATAACTGGTATTGATTCAAAATGTGTTTTTACTATGAATTCACTTTAATATGTTTTTAGTGAATGTGGCTAATTTCCTTTGATTAAAAGTCTGCATTCTCCAAGTTAAGATCCCCCCCTTAAATTCTGTTTGAAGTGTACTTCAAACTCATTTGTTCAAAATTCACATCATTCTCCAACACCCCCACCCACCCACGGAAAGAGACTTTCTTCCAGTGTCCCGACCATTAATGATAATGTCACTGCTTGTCACCTCCTTCCTCAAGCCAGATGGATGAAAGTCATTTATGCCACCATCCCTGCCCTCATCTCCCACATTAAATGCTTCAGGACATCCCATCCATTATATCTACTTCCTGTCTCTCCAAGCTTTCTTCTTTCTCTTCGGACACAGTCAGGGTTCAAACAACAAGTTTCAGTTCACAGCTGAGCTGGGCATGTAGCTGGTGCTTAGCAGAATGTTATTAAATCAATGAATAGATAAACTTAGGAAACCACAATTTCCAAATAGTTCAGTATAGAGTTGTGGATGTCTTATTAGCCTTTCTCCTACCCTATTTTATTTCTGTTTTAGTTCAGTTTATGTTGCCCTCAAGACTGAGATTAAGCTGTATTACTCCATTTGCTATCCTCAAGCCATCAGTGGGAAAGGAAGGGCACTTGTATATTATTATTTTTGTTTTATTTTGAAAGACTTCAATGCAGGCTTACAATATGCATGAAAATAAAGGTAAATGGAGGTGGCTGAGTCTAGTGGTCAATGAAGGGTCATAAAATACTAAAAAATAGGGGCGCCTGGGTGGTTCAGTCGTAAAGCAGCTGCTTTCGGGTCAGGTCATGATCCCAGGGTCATGGGATCGAGCACCGCATCAGGCTCCCAGTGGGGAGGCTGCTTCTCCCTTTCCCACTTCCTCAGCTTGTGTTTCCTCTCTTGCTGCCTCTCTCTCTCTCCCTGTCAAATAAATAAATAAAATGTTTTTAAAAATATCCAAAAATAGTAACACCAAGATTTGCCACAAATAAGATACTGCAGTATCTTAGGACAACACAAAAGTCTGGGTGAAGAGACAAATGAAATAGGAACTACATCCTAAATCTGTTCGAAACATCCCATGGGATATCAGAGAGCTCCAGTTTCTTGTTTTATTTTTTTCTTTTTCTTTTGTAGTATCATTGACACAATGTTAAGTTAACTTCAGGTGCACAACACAGTGATTCAACATCTCTCTATATTATGCTGTGCTCACCACACCTGTAGCTGCCATCATGTCACCATGTAACGCTGTGAACAATATCACTGACTGTGTTCCCTGGGCTGAGCCTGTCATCTGCCTGACTTACTCCTTCCATAAGCAGAAGTCTGTACCTCCCACTCCCCTTCATCCATTTTGCCCCTCTCCTCCCTCCCTCCTCTGGTGACCTCAGTTCCTTCTATTTAAGGATCTAGTTCTGCTTTTTTATTTCTTTGTATGTTTGTTTTTTTTGGTATAGTTTCTTTCTTTTTTTAGATTCTACATGTACGTGAAATCATATGGTATTTATCTTTCTCTGTCTGACTTATTTCACTTAGAATTATACCCTCTAGGTTTATCTATGTTGTCATAAATGACATCATCTCATTCTTCTCTTTTCTTTTTCATGCCTGCATAATATTCCATGGTGTGTGTGTGTGTGTGTGTGTGTGTGTGTGTGTGTGTGTACACATGTATACACACTACCCAGTAGTGGCAATTCTAGATTGCATGGTAGCTCTTTTTAATTTGGGGGAGAACCCCCATTCTGGTTCCCATAGTGACTGCACCAATTTACATTTCCAGCAACAGTGCACAATGGAGGGCTTCATCTGGGATTAGAGAAGGTTTTGTGTGAAATCCCTCCAATCCTAGAATCCTATGATTACTTATGAAAGCATTATTCTTGCACAGGACTAATGTCAGTTATATTTCTTGCCATTATATTCGTGTATCCCTTGCTCTTTGTAGCCTGTGATAATCCTCATGAGACACTGACTACAGCTCAGTCTTGGATCTAAGATCTTTGCACATGCCAACGTCTGCATTCCTCACAGTAACCTAAGGAAGCATGCACCACTGTGAGTGTGTCATTGAGTAAACTAAGACACTAAAAATCCAACTTAGTTGTCGAGGATCAGCTCCTAGCATTTGGCCAGGAGATTTAAAGGCAGGGATTGTGGCACTAGAATGTGTTGTCTCAACCACGACGTAACACTCCCTGTTGAATTCAGGAGCTAAGGTACATCTTGAAGGGAGTCAATGGTAGGCCTGCCATCAGAGTATGTGCTACATGTGAATAAATAGTTTAAACCATGTGATAATAGATGTTTGTATAAGCTGTTGGGTAAGAGAGAGAGAGGATTCAATCTTCATGCAGAGATGAACTTGAACCACCTATCCCCTGCTGAGTCCAAGTTAGAGGCAAACTGACAGGTGAAGGAAAAGCCACAAGAAGGCAAGGATCTGAGAACATCCAAGGAAATGGCTAGGTTTTTGAGGTGGAGTGAATGGTATGAGAAGAAGAAGGTGTGTGTTGCATCCAAGTCTGAAAGGCTGTAAATATCAGTATAGGTATTTAATCTTAATGCAAACAGCAACATGGAATTATTCAGTTTTCACATATTTGGAATTTTTAAGATGGTCACTTTTATGGTAATACACAAGAAAGTAATTATCTGGGGAGTAAGGGCTTCCTTTGGACCCGCCTTCATGCCCAATGCTGATTGGGAAGAAATAGAGTCTACAGAGTAAGCAATAAAATTGAAGTGTGAAAAGTAAAGACGAGAAGCTACCACTCTAATAGGAGATGAACATATGGGAAGACATATCCTTTAGATAGTAGAGATACATAAAACCTGCATAAGAAACACACTTACTGTTGTCAGACTAAGGTCTCATTTGGCAGCAGCTATTACAAGCAGGCCTTCATGAAAATCCCGTGTGAACTTCAGTCCCACTCCGTGCCTGTTGATATGGGGTAACATCCTGCATGAAGCCCCAGCTGCTCGCCTTGAGATGAGAATATCACGTTATGCTCACATGCAACAGTGCTGAATGCACAGAAGAAACTCCAAGTGAGAACGTTGGTGTCCATAATGACCATTTTGAAACTATTTCATTTTATGTGCTTACCACTATGACTTATCATTAAGTTTTAAGTATATTTTTAAAATGCCATATAGCAGTTTTAGATGTATAACTTCTATGCCTAGAATTTTCCCACTAAACACATTGCAAATTAGCTTTTATTTACCGGAAGAAAAAAATAAAGTTTTCGATAAACCT
Source organism: Mustela nigripes (assembly GCF_022355385.1). Classification (NCBI taxonomy): domain Eukaryota; kingdom Metazoa; phylum Chordata; class Mammalia; order Carnivora; family Mustelidae; genus Mustela; species Mustela nigripes. The sequence goes on along the minus strand of NC_081560.1, from coordinate 122,199,999 downwards.
GTTTTCTCTGAAGGCACCCGCAGGTGGTCCACACGCTGGGGAATAATCTGGTAACATTGCGACTGTAAGACAGGAAATTTTGAAATGGTACGCTAGGGTGTGAAGGATAAGGAGAACTCCGTGGTTCAACGTGAGTTCATCTCCTTTTGCAAAGAAAAGAAAACACAAAGGTTAGGCACAGAACAGAGTATCCAGAGGTAACAGAAAGGGAACAATGTCATAAGTCCTTAGCTGTCACTCATTACATTACATTATGGGTATCAGTCTTCCTAATATTACTCATTGTTTGGTTGTTGCTGTTTGTCAGGAAAATAGCATATACATCTGTGAGGGAGACTGACTTTGATGGCTCATTTTCTTGTCACTTTGACGGCTGGTGTGGATATCAGTCATCGAGAGTAGATTGTGTTGTACTGCACACAATATTGGTGTCTGAAAGCTGCTGGATTCATGATTTATATACCTGTTTGCAAGGCTGATTCATACTTCATTATTCTTACCTTGACCTGAATTGCATCCTTAAGAAGTAATCGTTGAAAAGATAGGAACGAAAATTGTCAAAATACACTCAAATATTTTAATACAAACAAAATGTAGCCAAGATGCCCTTGCAAAGTGTTGCTTGAAAGAATGAGAAAACAAAAGTAGGTAAATGCATTGTAACAGCTCTCTTTCCACTTAGAATTGTGTTTGTTTGGTTTCTTTTGACAAAACAAGAGGGCTTCATTTCAGTATAAATATGTATACTTTTTACCTGGAAATGACAGGCTAAGAATAAATCACCGTATTGAACCACTTATGTCCATGTATGTCTAGGCAGGTACATGCCTTTAAACATAATTCAAAGGGATAACCTATATCAATATCCCTTAAGTCTTGGTTTAATTAAATTCTGAATATATTATATTAAATGTGATACATTATCTTTATTAAATATATTAAGATGTTATCATGTGCTGGCTTCCCTTCTGCAACTCAGGCTTTAGAATTTGAAAATTCCAAGTCCTAAATAAAAATTTATATTTTTCATGTACAGACAAAAATACCAACTAAAAATTAAAACCTAGGGTGCTTGAGTGGCTCAGTCAGTTAAGCATCTGCCTTCAGCTCAGGTCATGATCCTGGGGTCCTGGAATGGAGCCCCGTGTCAGACTCACTACTGAGCTTCTCTCTTTCCTCTGCCTCGCCAGCCACTCATGTTCATGTTCTCTGTCTCTGTCTCTTAAAAAGATAAATCAAATCTTAAAAAAATAAAAACCTAGATCTTAGTAATGTTGAATACAGAGTAGACAGTATATACATTAATGTATTACAATAAAATCCCACATTTTATATAAATTATAATAGGATGAATAAGTTAAAATAATAAATGCCCCATAAAAATGTTTGAAAGCTATACATTTAGTAGTACACTGTTTTTGAAAAAGTTTTTGTCTACAGAGACTTTCTGTAACCTATATATATATAAAGCAGTGTCATTATTTTACATAATAAAGAACAAATATCATTCTGTGTGGTCATTGAATTTGGCCTTAATAATTGGAATTCCTTTTGAGAAATTTTAGTAATTCAAAAACTATATGTATATATTTGTATTTATAAAAGTGTTGAATATGTTTATATTTATATATGTTACCATTTCTTAAAAGATTTTATTCATTTATTTGAAAGAGAGAGCACAAGTAGGGGGAACAGCAGAGGGAAAGAGAGGAACAGTCTCCCCACTGAGTAAGGAGTCCAATGGGGTACTTAATCTCAAGATCCCAGAATCATGACCTGAGCCAAAGGCAGATGTTTATCTGACTGAGAAACCCAGGTGTCCCATCATTTTTATAAATAGATGCATGCATACATACATACATACATATACACACATACTTACATAAGAGCTCCTTAAGACCAATGGTTAGGAAAGAATAACACCATCTATATAAATTTTCTAGGGTTGGCATAACAAGTTACCATAAAACTGGTAGCAAAACAAGAGACACTTCTTTCCCTTATAGTTCTCGAGGATGGAGTCTGCCATTCCACTATCAGCAAGTCCAAGCTGTCTGGAAAGACTCTGGGGGAGGGGGGAGGGATCTTTTCACCTGCTCTGAGCCTCTCATGGCTTCCACTGCCTGGCTTGCCACCACCTCCCTCCAGTCCCTCCAGTCTCTGCCCCACCCTCCTTTGGCCTACTTCCCTGTGTGTTTCCATGTCTCTATGCTTGAATTGTCCTCTCCTTTCTCTTATAAAAACACTAGCCATGAGACTTAGGTCCTACCCTGCTCCAGTAAAACTCCTTCTTAGCTAAGTACATCTGCAAAAACCAACTTTCAAGTAGGGTCACATTCTGAGGTTCTATATGGATATGAACTTTGGGGAATAGTATTCAAACTGGTACATCACTGAAATGTGTGTGTGTGTTTGTGTGTGTGTGGTATATGCCACTTTTGAGTTATGACTAAAATACACCAGGCCCACTCTCCAATCTTGTCTCTTTCCTTGTTTCTGTGTTGAGTTTCAGGAAAAGAATGGAACCCCTGAAAATTTCTGAACCTTTCATACTCTTATTGCTTCTATAAGCAAGAGCTTTTGGAGGGACTCCAAGAATATCCATTCAACTATATGAAGGATTTCTGTGAATGAACCCTAGAGTAGAATATTAAAAAGTGAAGGAAAAGGTAGGAAGTGAAGGCATTTGGGGCAACTCACTTAATTTCTAGTAATTTCTTAATCATGCAGTCTTAGGAGTATATAATTAGTTCTTTAAAATATAGCTGGTTGATTCATTTATTATGACAAAATGTGAATCTAATTCTATCAATCATCATGAAAGAAACAGAACAAGCCAATGTCTAAGTGGCAGAATTGGCTAGATCTAGGAAGACAAAGGTAAATATGAAATTCTGTATATAAACTCAACATTTTGAGGATTCAAGTATAGAAGGGAGGAGAAGTGTTTTCTAGGGGCACATGCTAAAATTACCTGCATCTTCTCTTTGGCTGAAAGATAACAAAAGTCAACCACATAAGTGCAGATGTCTTCCCCCAACCAGAACATGTATAGAACGTGTCTATGTGTTGCTTATTTTAATGAAAAAAGAATGTTAAGCCTGACTTTGGCTTTCTGTCAAGGATGAATATGCCTCAAAACTGGATGTCAAAATTAAACTGTGAGGTTTTGAAGAAAAACAAAATTATATACACACATTCTATGTTATGGTGGAAATTAGTAAGATGAGTTCGGCATAATTTGGAGCTTTTGAAATTAAGCAATCTAATGATCACGTGAAGGAAGTGAGGGCATTTGGCCTGGACAGGAGAATTCTTAAAGTTGTATGTGATAGTTATTCTTAAATACCAGCATGTCTGCCATGAGTTACATGGGGTAGACTTGCTAGAAGCCTGAGTCAGTTGCAGAACTGGTCTTCAACTGGGTATCACATGAAGGAGAACATTTCTGTTGAAATCCTTTACAGAGTCTCCTAGAGATATTTAAACTAAAGCAGTCAAAAGATAACTTCTAAGTGATATATTTGTGTTTGGATCACCATACTTCAGAGTAGGACTAAGGACTTAACTGCTAAACAGAGGTGAGCATGGGTTAAAAATCTACCTGTGGAAGAGCTATTCAGACTTACATTGAGCCCTTCTAGTAACCTCATCAGTTCTATTTAAAGTTAATCCAATGGAGTTACCTAGTTCCCAACCTATTTGGGAAAGTGACAAAATAATTTCTGGTTTAACGTTCCAAAACCCAGATGTTAATCGTATAAATAAAACTCTTTCCAAATCATTTGACCAGAATCCATAAAACTGAAACATCTGTTGTTCAGATTCATCCAAGCTATACCTTATTCTGTATTCTGTATTTCTAAGCCACAAAAAAAGATAATGCACACGAGTTGTTGAAGTCTATAGACTTTCATGCATTATTTATAAAGCGAGTAAAAATTTCAAATATTTACATAATAATTGATGTTAGCAGTAAGAGTATGAGGTTATAAATAGTTCCCAAGTGCCAATAAATGCCAATGGTGGCAATAAGTAGAAAAAGGTGATTTTATCACAGCTGATTTAATGCTGTTTTTCTTGTATATTTCTACAAAGCCAGTGGAATCTTGGCAATGGAAAAATAAATAGGAACCAATTTTACAGTGTTAGAAATAATATTTAAATTATATTTTTGTATGTGAACATTGTGCAGATGAAGAGTATAAGAATTCTAGGTTTTTGAGGTATTAGGTGGATTTAGTTATCCTTTGAATAATTTAAGTTTATTGACAAGATTTTGTATTTTCACTCAAGGAAAGCTTCACATTGGATCACTCATCCTTCTTCATTAGTCAGTGAAGCCAGGTGACTGTGGCATCTTTAGCAGACTTGTGTTGCTACTGTCTAATTGTATCGCTTCAAATAGGTACAAGAGGAATTTTGTTCACAGAGAGTTATAAAACAAACTGTGATTAAATATATACATGATTTGAGGGTTTTTTTTCTTTTGAATGTGGAAATGGTGGATAAATAAATATCATAGACACTCTAGGGTTTTTTTTATAATTTTTTATTTTTGATAAACATATATTTTTATCCCCAGGGGTACAGGTCTGTGAATCAACAGGTTTACACACTTCACAGCACTCACCAAAGCACATACCCTCCCCAATGTCCATAATCCCACCCCCTTCTCCCAAACCCCCTCCCCCCGGCAACCCTCAGTTTGTTTTGTGAGATTAAGAGTTACTTATGGTTTGTCTCCCTCCCAATCCCATTATTGAAACTATTAAGGTCCCTTTGATGGATATCTCCATAGATCTGAGCAAAGTTTTTGTTAGCTTTACCCATGACCTTGTAAGTTGGTTATGATTACCTGTAAGTGTCATTAGTAGCTAGTTGTCTAAATGACTTTGTTTAGAAGATAACTTCTATGGCTTAAAAACAACAAAACAAAACAAAACAGAAAGAGAACAAAAAAATAAGAAACTGGAAATGAGTATTAAAATAACACTCTTATGTCATAGTACCTTTTAACTAGCTGATCTGGCATTCAGCATCTCCCTGTAGTGGCACATTACTGGCTGGAAGCCAAGAAAGTTTTTCAATAGAGAAAGGGACAGTCATCTACTGCTTCACACTGGCTTCTAAAAATGCAACATTTGCCCCTGGAGGTTTCCTTCTCTTTTCTCCGCATGAGCTTTTTTGCATCTTGTTATCTTCAGTTCCTATTCAAATCTTGGAAGGATCTAGGCTTTTCAAGATGCTCAGCAGCACAGACACACCATGCCTCCTTCCTTATAAGCAACCATATGTCAAAAAGGTAATCACTTTTGTAGATTCAGGATATTTACCAAGAAAAAGCAAGAAATCTTTGTGTGACAGAGAGGAAACATTATGCTAGGTTTCTGTGTGTGTGTGAGTGTGTGTGTGTGTGTGTGTGTCCAAGTGTTTCATCTATTTTACTTGCCGGATGCTGGACATCCCACCCACCCTGCTATGCCTAGGCATTTATGGATGTCAAGCTTGATGACTCACAGGAAACGATAGCTGTGAAATGAACTTAGTATTCACATGGTGTTACATAGTGAACATCAAAAGGATTCCTTAATGAAAAAGGTTCAGGTTCAGTGAAAAGTAGCACATCAAAGGGTATGTGGTTTTGGTGTTGAAGGAGGTAAGAGGTAGGCTTCCCCATCATGGCTCATGGAGGGTGATCCTGGGTTTTCTCATTTCTTGCCTAGACATGAGGCAAAGGGAAGAGGGGGCATGATGGCCTGAGGGTTGCTGGCAGTTGGTGTTTAAGCAGAGGAAGAAAAGTCAATGTGGGGAAGGAGAAAGCCAGCATCGTCTCTAGATGCTTAATCACTCCACACTGTGCCAGAGACTACACTGTGCAGTGAGCAGGTCAAGACAGGGAGAACTTGGTTTGGGTCACTGACAGGGTAAGTGTTACATGCAAGACATCTTCCAACATTTCTGAGGAGAAAGTTTGGGGGGCATAAAAAGATTGCTACTACCTGTTTGTTTTTGAAGATCACAAATGATTACAGTCAGTGTGCAGATGTAATATAGTTATAATTACAGTTTTAACAATAAATTCTGTTGTTAATTTTTTTTCAGTTAGTTTTATTTAGGAGTCTCTGAGATTCTGATTATTGTTTACCATAAGAACCTCAAAATTTGATGTTTCCTTTTAGATTGTTCTTAATTTCAGACTGTAGGAGAGGCTGGAGGTGACTCCATTCATTGGCTCTAAAACTTGTGTTCCCCAATCCTTGAGCTTGCTTGAGACAATAACACTGGTCGGCCACTGAAGTCATTACTGGTCGTAATGAATGGGCTCTGCAGATCCCAGCTTCTTCTCTTCCCTCCTCTGACCGCTTTCCTCTGGACATGTCCCAACTTAGACCAAAGAGGAGACAATTAACCCAGAAGGATGTTTCCAAACACTTTTATTACCTGTTTCAACCCAGAGTCAATGTTAAGTTGAGGAAACCAATGCCAGTTTTATAAGGAGGCATAGCAAACTTCATATTTTAATTATTCATACTTTCCATGTGGCCCAATCATCACAAGTAATGGATAAGACAAGATTCTTTGAAGGTTAGATAAATTCTCTCTATATTAAAGAGGATATACTTTAACATTACAAAACTGAATACAATTCAATTTTCTCAAGGAAAAAAGATTTTGTACCTAAGTCAGTGTTCTAATTAGCTACAATATATGGAATATCCGTAGGGGAAAAAAATAGCTGAGTAATGTACTTTCTCAGTGTTTTAATTTAAGGATCTATATTTCCCCATCAGGTGATGAGCACAAAATAGTGGTTTTGTTTTTATGATGTTTCTTGTCAAATCAAAATTCATTCAAAAATTCATTTGAAATATTTATTTACAATCTCTCTATAATTTATCTGATGATATCTGAGTAACCAAGAGTTCAAACCTAAAAGATTTTGGCTAATATTATCTGTATTTTTAATGTTAAAAATAATTAATATTTATATTCCAAATCTGTTTCCTAGATAGTTACTTCCATCTGGCCCTTTTATCTATTTATTTTTTTTTTCAGTGTTCCAAAATTCATGGTTTATGTACCACACCCAGTGTTCCATGCAATAAATTCCCTCCATAATACCCACCTCCAGCCTCACCCAACCCCCCAACCCCCTAGCCCTTTATAAGCTGTCATATTTTTAATTTATTCAAATGGCAAAGCATTGCCCCATGAGTTTGGACCATCTCAACTCTACAAAAAGATAAGGGGAAGGATTACAAACCTGGGGTAACAAAGAAGAGAAACAAAGAAGTGAACAAAGAAGAGAAAAAAGTTAAATGAGTTTCAAGTAATTAAAACAGTGATATCTTTTGAAGGATCTCTAAAACAGCAAAAGGACAAGTTTAGAGGAAGAAGAATAGTCTGGTTTTATAAATAATGATCATGATATCAATAAGATGAGTCTTAGGATATACTGGAATGTAGAAGAATGTAGTTCAATATCAGTTTGAAAAGTAGATTTGGAGGATATTGACATGTAGTTCCTAGTTAAGCCCTTAATAAGAGATAATTCCTGTAGAAGAAAAATATAAGTAGAAGGTAGTCAAAAATGGATATTTGTACCTGATGCAGAATCACCATACCTAATGCTTCATGCATCACTCCATTTATGGAAATACTGGACCTAGAAGGGAAAGACAAAGGAAGGGTTTTCATTTAATGCAGGTGAGAAGACACCTTTTTTTTTTGCCCTGGGTCCCAAGGAAAGAAAGAATTAAAAAAAAAAAAAGGAGATATCATTGTATTATATGCAGTTAGGAAGGCCAATGTAGTTTCAAAACAAAACAAAACAACAACAACAAAACCCACTGAAACCAGAATGCAAGTTCTTGTCCCTAAAGATAGACACAGAGAAGAGATGCAGCAGAAGTTGGGTGGAGGCGAGAAACACATAAGGATTTTATTTCTTAAAATATTTTATTTATTTTTTTGGCACAGAGAGATTGAACAGAAGCAGATGGAATAGCAGGCAGAGGGAGAAGGAGAAACAGGTTCCCTGCTGAGTAAGGAGCCTAATGTGGGACTTTATCTCAGGACTCCGGGATCATAACCCAAGATGAAGGCAGTCACCTAACCAAGTCAGCCAGCCAGGCACCCCAACACATAAAAGGATTTTGGAGAGAAGACTGCAAAAGAAAATAAGGTTAAATAAAGTCATTCTAGAACTTAAATAGTGGACACCAGCTGCATGGGGTTTAAGACTTCAGTGAAGGAAGAAGACAGAGAAGTTCCTAGATTAAGACTATAGAAAAGTGAGATCATACAGACATTCAGCAATATTTTGGTTTAATGTCACAGAAAAATAGGAGGGATTTGTTAGAGAATGTGTTTATAAGGAAAACTGAAGAGGGAGAGAAGGGTTATCTATACTCAACTTCAGTAATCATGGTACATTGGATTGGGAATGAGGTGTGTTTTGCTGGCAGGATTAATGAGGACATTTTCCTGAGTGTGATCTATCTGAGAGTATATTGTCCACCTCTGCTCCTTACACTCCCTTTAAGATCCTGTTAGATGAATAAAGGGTGAGAGAAAATATGAAAAGTGGCTAAGTTTCAATGTGAACTGTCACATTATGAATGAAGCAAGAAAAAGAAAGATAATGGAAGGAAGGGAGGGTGGGAAGGAGAAAGTAAAGGGAGAAAAATCCCATAAATTAAACCATCGATAATTGACAAGTGAAAGGCCAGGTCCTTGACTCAGATTGACTCAGAAAAGAGAAAAAACAGAGTAAGGATCCTCATGAGATGTGCAAAGATGGAACCCATGGCACAGAGTAGACAACTGACAGTTGAGGAAAAGAGAAACATAGTCATGGAAAGAGTAGGGAAGGATTCTCTCCTTGACTTCAGGAGAAAGAAAGCTACATACCTTTTGCCAGAGTAAATACAGGCTTCTGCACCATTGAAGACAGAGTTGTAATATGACTGAACCTACTACTTGCATGTGGCTAAACATGGAAGACTTTGCTCATGGAAAATACCCAGGAGCTAAACTCAACACCTGAGTTTAAGAAAGAAAATAGAATAGTCCTGTTGAATGTCAGCCACTATGCTTAAACCAACATCCCCATGCTGTCATTGGCACATAGTGAGCTCACCGTCATATCACATGAATGAAGGAAGAGTGGATACATGACTTAGATAAGTGGCTAAAAATTTAACAATATGACAAGCTTCTGTGCCTGGTGTTCTAGTCCTTATTAGTTTTGAGAGGGAGTTTAGTTGATCATGTTCTTGCTGAGGAGATACTGTATAAAAATAAAACAATCAGATTTCAGGGGCGTTTTGGTGGTTCAATTAAGCATCAAGCTCTTGACTTGGGCTCAGATCGTGACTTCAGGGTCGTGAGATGGAGTCCTGAGTGGGGCTCCATGGGAGGGAGTCCCTCTCCATCTCCCCTGCCCCTAAAATAAATCTTTAAGAATAAATAAACAAACAAACAAATAAATAAATATAGACCAGAATCCAGAACAATGTGTAGAGTTTGTGTGATACAGTTAGCCTCTGTCTGAAGGAAGATAAAATGAAAATGCCCAGAAAATGGTCTTTAAGGAAAGATATTAAGTTAGTACTACTTTTTCTTTGGTTACTGGCGAGGGAGCCCAGATCATCTCTGTGTGCCTCTGGAAACACTTGATGGCAGATGGCATTCCAGGAAGCATGAGTCTTCCTGGTGCCACTCCTTTCCCTGTGTGTATAGATGGTGGCCCCTGGAAGGATTCAGGACCCAGCCTCCATTGCCATGGTGGGAGGGGCCAGGCTGAAGCTGAGAAGTCAGCCTTTTTCATTGTATCTTCTGTTCTTCAATTTTATGTTTAACTTCTACTGCTGGAATTCATCCAGGTACATTTTTTTTTAAAGATTTTTTTGACAAAGAGGGAGAGGGTGCACAAGCAGGGGGAGTGGGAGAGGGAGAAGCAGGTTCCCTACTGAGCAGGAGCCCGATGTGGGGCTTGATCACAGGACTCTGGGATCTTGACCTGAGCCGAAGGCAGATGCTTAACCAACTGAGCCACCCAGGTGCCCCCAAGTATATATTTTATGAGTGAAAATGATACATAGAGAAAGAACTATCAGGTAAATATTTCCCTGCTCCCTTGTTTATGGCAGAGGGTTAGTGACTTGTGTGGGCAAGTTAAATTCACTGTGAGTTGTGATGTTCTTTCAGAAGGCTATTTTTTCAAGGTGGACTCACAGGAGGACTTTGTGCATATATGTGAGGACAAAGTTTTTAAGATGTGCCTATGTACTTGGCAGACACAAGTCACATCTGCCTGGAGAGGTGGTGAGGACACAGCAATGTTTTAACACAACTAGAGTTTGTAGAAAAATATCCTGAGCTGGGGGTCAGAGACAAAGGTGAGCTAATGGATCAGAGCAGTCAGGATAATTAGGATGTTCAAAAAACATGTGAATGGAAATAGACAAGAAGGTAATCCAGTAGATTATTAAAGTAAAAGTCAAGGAGTCACTAGAGAGTCATAGGCCCATGACAAAACCAACAGATTTGATAAAATTAGAAGCAAGACAGAAGGAAGTATCTTATGGAAAGAGAAGCAGCTTTGTGGTCAAATGAGTTCTCTATTTACAGGAGTTGTTTCATCTCCATCTTTGAATCTCAGCTTCCTCTTCCGTAAAAGGGGGTCCAATAATAATTATTTCATAAAGGGTTTTAATGCACCTGTATGAATTACATCAATAGCGTATGTCACTGTATCCTGTATTTCCTGACACATACATGTCATTAAATGTTAGGTTTCTTGGGGCACCTGGGTGACACAGTCAGTTAAGTGTTCACCTTCAGCTCAGGTCATGATCTCAGGCCGGCGATCGAGTCCCTTGTCCAGTTCCCTGCTCTGTGTGGGGGCTGCTTCTCCCTCTGCCCCTCTTGTCCACCCCTTTGCCCCTGCTCATGTGCATGCTCTCTCTCTATATATCAAATAAATAAATCTTTTTTATTTTTTATTTATTTTTTTTAAAGATTTTATTTATTTATTTGACAGAGAGAAATCACAAGCAGATGGAGAGGCAGGCAGAGAGAGAGAGAGAGAGAGGGAAGCAGGCTCCCTGCTGAGCAGAGAGCCCGATGTGGGACTCGATCCCAGGACCCTGAGATCATGACCTGAGCCGAAGGCAGCGGCTTAACCCACTGAGCCACCCAAGCGCCCAATAAATCTTTTTTAAAAAATAAATGTTGGTTCTTTATTTTGCTCCACCATTAATTCTGAAGAAATCCCATTTTCCAAGAGAATTTGGAAGATAAATCTTAGTCACCTTAGAGCTGGGATGGTAGTCAAGATTATGTCAGAAAAATATCCCAGCCTAGGTATTGAGTGTAGGGACTTGGAGATTTCACTAATGACTGGAAGGTCTATATGGGTGCAAAAGACGGAGGGGGATGCTAGTATTTTAATGAAAACTGGAAGTAGAAGAATTGTAGGGAAGTAACTACCAAGGATCCTAGGTGCCTGTCAAACATGAACAGGAAATCACTAGAAAATCCTATAAACTTCTCTATGCACGTCTCATAGTAGAGCCTCTCACTAGCCTGATCTCATCTGCAATCTTTGCCCAAGAAATCTCAGAAAATGTCTTTGCAGGATTCTCCCTGGCATTTCAAACGGTGCTGTAGACGTTAGAAGAGATAAGTTGGTAACAGGCAGCCCTGTGCAGGTTAGAACCTGTCTGGACAGTAGTTCCTCACCACAAATTTGGTGATGGAGAAAAAGACAGCAAACTGAGATGTCTTTCTCTTCCTAGTACTTGAGTGATAAATTAAACAATTAATTATGTGACTCTTTGCTTAATGTCCAGTCTCTTACCAGACATTTAAATTTCATGAGGACAGACACTATGTTTGTGTTTCTCACTATTGTTTAGGCCTCCAACACTTTAATCAAAAAACAAAACAAGATATTGTCTGTGTTTTTTTTTTCTGAAAGCTTTATCTATTTCAGAGAGAGCGCGTGCATACACAGGTGCACAAGGAACGGAGTGGGGGTGGAGGCAGAGGGAAGGGGTGAGGAGAAGCAGACTCCATGCTGAAACCCAAGTCAGAGGTGGGGCTCCATCTCACCACCTTGAGATCATAACCTGAGCCAAAATGCAGAGTCGGATGCTCAACCAACTGAACCACCCAGATGCCCCAGAGATCTTATTTGTCTAAAATGGAATGGTCTACAGAGATACAACTCCATTCTGAAGGAAGCAGATTATGCAGCAATTCCCTCTTCCAGAATTGGGGAGCTTGCTATTCTTTAACAAAAGCAAATTATTTTTAAAGTATTTTTAATAAAAATTAAATGAACGGTATCCACCCAAAAGTGACTTATAGCTTCTACTTGTTACACAATAACCAAGACTTTCTGAACTGTTGAATGCATTCTTTCTCTACAAGATGTCCAAGATCTCAAGTCCACTCAAGTCAAAGCTCAAGATCAGAGAACTGAAATTCTCTCTTCCCTAACCCTTGACTTCTATACTCCACCAAATACCACATCCCAGGAGAGTCTTCTAGAATAATTTGCCTAAGTACATGGCCACAAAGTGGGAGATAGCCTTGAGACAGATATGCAGGAAAATATACCTCATCCAGGGCAACCCTTCTCTACTTATTCTTAGTATAGATGTGTCCTGAGAAATCATTTTAATACATTTTCAGTGATAGATGGATATCTCTTAGGTATTCATCGTAGCATGTTATTAATTCCCTTCCTAGTGAAGGCAGCTGGAAGGGAAGGCATGTTTCTCTCCAAAACCCATGCTGTGTTCTTTTTTTTTTTTTTGCATTTTTAATTTATTTTAATTTTTTTTTAAATTTTTTATTTTTGATAAACATATATTTTTATCCCCAGGGGTACAGGTCTGTGAATCACCAGGTTTACACACTTCACAGCACTCACCAAAACACATACCCTCCCCAATGTCCATAATCCCACCCCCTTCTCCCAAACCCCCTCCCCCCGGCAACCCTCAGTTTGTTTTGTGAGATTAAGAGTCACTTATGGTTTGTCTCCCTCCCAATCCCATCTTGTTTCATTTATTCTTCTACCCACTTAAGCCTCCATGTTGCATCACCACTTCCTCATATCAGGGAGATCATATGATAGTTGTCTTTCTCTGCTTGACTTATTTCGCTAAGCATGATACACTCTAGTTCCATCCACGTTGTTGCAAATGGCAAGATTTCATTTCTTTTGATGGCTGCATAGTATTCCATTGTGTATATATACCACATCTTCTTGATCCATTCATCTGTTGATGGACATCTAGGTTCTTTCCATAGTTTGGCTATTGTGGACATTGCTGCTATAAACATTCGGGTGCACGTGCCCCTTTGGATCACTACATTTGTATCTTTAGGGTAAATACCCTATTGTGCAATTGCTGGGTCATAGGGCAGTTCTATTTTCAACATTTTGAGGAACCTCCATGCTGTTTTCCAGAGTGGCTGCACCAGCTTGCATTCCCACCAACAGTGTAGGAGGGTTCCCCTTTCTCCGCATCCTCACCAGCATCTGTCATTTCCTGACTTGTTGATTTTAGCCATTCTGACTGGTGTGAGGTGATATCTCATTGTGGTTTTGATTTGTATTTCCCTGATGCCGAGTGATATGGAGCACTTTTTCATGTGTCTGTTGGCCATCTGGATGTCTTCTTTGCAGAAATGTCTGTTCATGTCTTCTGCCCATTTCTTGATTGGATTATTTGTTCTTTGGGTGTTGAGTTTGCTAAGTTCTTTATAGATTCTGGACACTAGTCCTTTATCTGATATGTCGTTTGCAAATATCTTCTCCCATTCTGTCAGTTGTCTTTTGATTTTGTTAACTGTTTCCTTTGCTGTGCAAAAGCTTTTGATCTTGATGAAATCCCAATAGTTCATTTTTGCCCTTGCTTCCCTTGCCTTTTGCGTTGTTCCTAGGAAGATGTTGCTGCGGCAGAGGTCGAAGAGGTTGCTGCCCGTGTTCTCCTCAAGGATTTTGATGGATTCCTTTCGTACATTGAGGTCCTTCATCCATTTTGAGTCTATTTTTGTGTGTGGTGTAAGGGAATGGTCCAATTTCATTTTTCTGCATGTGGCTGTCCAATTTTCCCAGCACCATTTATTGAAAAGGCTGTCCATGCTGTGTTCTTTTAAGCTTTAGTCACCTTCTACCTGAAGCTTATGTCTTTATTATTCAACAAATTTGCTCTGCTACTGTGTCTCATGGTCTCCCTGTCTCTCAATCACTATTGCTCATTATCTCTTTTCACCATAATAGTGTCTGCATAATAGTATCTTCACTAAAAATATATGCTAGAAATTCAATAAAGACAGATTGACTAGACAAGTGTTTTCAAATTTGTAAAAATACAGAGCTCTACAGGTATCAGTTCTGAATCAACAACCATTTCTTGATGCCAGGTCTTTGTTACTTAGTTTATCTCCCTGAATTCTGTCTGTTAACATCTTGTTGGAGGTGTTCCAGCCAGTAAATTGCGAATCACAGTGGGAATACTTAAACAATGCCCCAAGGGCTCACCACAGCTGTTTCTCACAGAAAAAGCCAGAATCCACCAGAAGGTTGGGAATCACTGACTCTAGAAGACTGTCCAGAGGCCAGAAGATCTGACTCGTGGTTATTCTCACAGTAGGTAAAGGACGCTTGGTTTAATAATAGTTCTTATATCTTGAATTTCTTAAAAACAGCAGTGCTGCTACTCTCATGATTTAGTTGAATTTATTGTGAGCTGGCGTATAACAGAAGGAGTGTTGCTATAAAAATACCTTCTGTGTGCTTTCTTCTGCTCAAGTGACTCATTAATAAGAAAACCCGAATGATGGCACATTAATTTCCTTTGCCAGCCCTCACACCTGAGTGAGTCTTGGGGAAGACAGGGAGTGAAAGGAGATGGAGAGTTTAGCACCGCTTTCCAATATGATCCAATGATCATGTATTGTTAAATGGTTAATTGAGATCTCAAAATGTTTCCAGTAGAATTCAAACACATTTCATGAAATGCCTGCTTAATTCTGTGGTCACAGCTGTGAGAGCTTGATTGCTTCCTAAGAGCAAGTTCCTCCTATGAGTAAGGAAAGAGACCTTAAAAGAAAGGGAGAAGGAGTGGGAACCTAAGGCCACTTGGAGAATCGATGCACAGTGGGAAATTTGGCAATGGTCTTGCTATTCTGATCCCTATGTTTTTATTTTTTTTTTCAATATAAATTTCCTTCTCTTCTTTTTTTTTTCTTGTATAGAATGGTGTTATTTTCTTAAAGTGTGATTTTTTTTATTGTTTACTGATAAGACTGATAAATAAAAAGTAGGGAAAATGATAAGTACTGATAGCAAATATTTATAAAAATGGGAGATTTTTTAGTGGATGACCTATATCAAGAGAACGTGGTGGTGGGGAGGTGGAAAGCCTGATATAAGAAAGGCATTTTAAGTTAAATGTTCAATGCAATTTTAGGAATTTGATTCTCTAAATTAAAGAAGGCATATAAAATTGGAGGACACGTCAGAGAAATAGATGCTTAGGGACTACATCTAGAATCATCTAGAATTTCCTAAATAATTGGTCAAGTAAAAGGGGAAGAAATTTTATAGTATCTGAAGTATTAAAGGAGAGGTGACTTAGCATTCAGTTTACCTCAAAATAGCATAATAAAGTTGAAGACGCTTTTCCTGAAGCTCTTAATTTTATGCATAGAAAAACTTGACCCAGTTTTTTAATGATGTTTTACCTCCTCTCTGAAAGCCACCTGCAAATAGCTTATTTGCATAGGGATAAAACACCGGGTTCTCCATCTTCCTTTTGCTTATTACCGGCGTAACAAACCTCCGTTCATAGAGTACAGCATCGTTTTTGTTGTAAATGAAAGATCAGCCAGCTTGCAGCTACATCTGCTGATCTATATGCTTTGAATGAACAGTAGGCATTCAACTGCCAGCATCCAGAATGCATTCTTTAAAAAAAAAAAAAAGAGTTTCCCTCCTACCCAAATTGCCCTTTACTTTCACCTTTGAGAACAAGAAAGTGTTCACAAAGATATAAGGTTTGATGGTGCAGGGTGGAAAACATTGATTTGATAATTTAAGGACAAATCTATTTGTAGTTCATATACTAAAATTTTCCCAATGTCCAATTACCCATAGAGGTTAAAATGATTATTACAGAATATTTTCACAGTAAAAAATAATAATAATAATAATTTCTACTCCCTTTTGAGGAACTTACAGCAAAGTTATTAATTTTATAAAGAATTTAGAATCAGCCTGAGTGAAATCTTAATGACTTTCTGCTGGACAGACAGAATGAGAGCATTTGAAACACAGCAGATAAGAGCATTATAAAAGTATATTTAATTGGGATATAAAGACTGAGGGCAGCATCCCTGAAATCCAATGTCCAGCATTAGCCTTTTCCCCCCACTGTTTTCCTAGTGGACCGCATCCTCCTTCCCTAAAACCTTCACAACAGTTGTCCATAACAGTCATTATTCACAAAGGCAGGGAGATGTATTTCCATATGACATCATGAATATCTACCAGGGCAGGATAAGCTAACTCCTTCTGTAATGGGGAAATAGCAGTGCTTTATCAAAATCCTTCACTAAGACAATAGCCTTCTTCTTAAGAGCCACTAGAACTGTTGAAGCCCATGGCATTTGCATCTCAATAAAACATATATCTTTCCTTATATTTCTTTTCTGCTTCTTTGAGTTCTTCCCATTTCATTCCTCAACTTCTTCAATTTTGTTCAAGTCCCTGTTTCAAGGTGAGTTATGTTGAATTTTTGCACGTACTAATGTCATTGTCTGTCACGCTCAGCTTATTGTGATCTAATAGTTGATATTAACTCCTTTTATAATTTTTTTTTTCTGTCCATGATGGGTCAGAATTTTCATAGGAATGTAAAAAATGTTTTCTTACGTCTCAGAATTTGTGTTGGATCCCAGTAAGTGATGGTTACTTGTAGGTTCTAAAGAACGAGCAAGTCTTTGCAGGATTTAGTAGAAAGCAGCCGGGTAAATTCTGACTCCTCAACTTTCACTGACCTCAATGAGCAATGCTGGACCAGACCAGAGGGGACCGGACATTCAGAGAGGAACCATAGGGAAAGTGAGACCTCTGCCTGAGTGAGAGTGCTTTCCGACTGAGTAAGCTTGCTTTTCCACCCTGTGGCCAGGTTCAGAGTTCAAGGAAATTGGAGACAGTTTCAAGGACAGAAGGAGAGAGCTCTCTCCCATTGTACGGCAGACACTTAAGGATTTCCTCTGATACAATGGAAATGTACATGATGAGAGAGTTTTAGGAAATCTGATATGCATACTCAAGGGTTTGAGGATAAAGCTGACGATGGCCAGGTTAGTCCCAATATCTGCTTCTGGCTTCCAAAATCCTGAAGGCTAAATGCCCATGGAAGCAGTGTGTGATGGCAGGCAGGGAAAAGGGACAAGCTCCCAGATTACACTTGCCCATTTTGGGTGAGTGAATCCATAGACCAAGGGGATGCCAAGCAGATGCTTACAGACAATTTAAGACGTTTGTGCCCTCAGCCTGTATCTACTGGTGGGCACTTCTGAGAGGTCATCAGAAGAATGAATTGTCTTGGTTGAGGGCGTCCAGATGGAGGGTGGAGGTCCACAAAACTCACAGGTTCCCTCAGTAACAGAAGCAGTATTAGTGTCTGCCCCTCAGAAGAACAAAGCTCACATTATTCACAGAGCCTGCCGCTCTTTTCTTTTAATTGCTCTTGCTATCACCTTCCTGCTACACCCTGAAAGGACCACGGACAGCAGGAGGAGAATGGGGTATGCAAGGGAAGATGGCAGAGTTGACCACTGTGCCTCCTGCTGGGGGTCAGTTCTGAGCTGGGGTGAGGGGTGAGGATGGAGAATGTGTTGACTTACCTCCCAAACCCTGTTAAACCTTGAAGAGAAGTCAAATTTACCCCCAGTTAAGTGTATTTGTAGAACTGAAAATTCTGTTGAAAAGTCTCTTGCAAGTGACTGGATAGCTCGGGATTGGCTGGGGTTGTCAAGGAGTGGACAGAGAGCTCCATGTGAGTTATTTGCAGGCAGAGATAGGAGGAGGAAAATGGCGTGTCTTCTTTTACACCGGAGGCTTCTGATTGACCCACAGCTTTGCTATTGAGGAATTATGAAGATCTTGACCAGAATGCACTTGCTTTTATAGTCGTGTTTCCTTCTCAAATATCTGCTGATATTTTCTGAAATTCGTTCTATCTCCTTTTTCATATACTACAGATAATCTCTCTCTCTGTTTCCCTCTCTCTTTCCATATATATGGATATATGAATATTTATTTATTTAACATTTTGTCCAATACATATGGTAAAAGTACATTCTGAGTTCCCTCCTAATATATGGCAAACAATTAGGATCTAAATCCGTAAGATACCTACTTTTTTGAGGGAACTTCTAAGGTAGTTAAAGGCTAATGAGAAAATGTACAGAATACAATACCCTTAACCGTGGATTTGAATATGACTTTCATTTCAGTCATCTATCCAGGCTAAAACAAATCTCCATTTTTCTCAAACACACTATTTTCAAAATCAGGATGTTATTATTTGTCTGACATGTGTGCACCTGTGTGTGTGTGTGTGTGTGTGTTTTGTTGCTGTGAAACTTGTTATGGTTTATAGAATTGAACTGTGCATTGAGAGATAAGTGACCCCCCCAAAACTGCAAAATCTGTTTCTTCAACTGAATTGAGGGAAGAGATATAGAACTTGCTGACTATTGTTTCCAAAGTAATTATAGAGAGAACACAATAATTTTTTAAAATAAAATAAATCCGGGGACGCCTGGGTGGCTCAGTTGGTTAAGCAGCTGCCTTCGGCTCAGGTCATGATCCCAGGGTCCTGGGATGGAGTCCCACATTGGGCTCCTTGCTCCGCGGGGAGTCTGCTTCTCCCTCTGACTCTGCCTTCCACTCTGTCTACCTGTGCTCGCTCTCGCTCTCCCTCTGAAAAATAAATAAATAAAATCTTTAAAATAAAATAAATTGAAATGTGCTTCTTCTCTAAAGATGAACACACATGGTTCACAAGGAGGTCCCATTTATGCTGATGAAGGAGAGGCCCTAATTCTCTGTAGCTTTATTCATTTTTCTTCCCTCTGTTGTTCTTTGTCCCCTACATCGTCCAGGAATTGCCCTGAAAGGGTCATGAAACGAGTAAGCAGACATGCAGGGAAACTTTGGGTCCCTGGAGCAGACACTCCTTGGCTGCAAGTGGAAACTGGCCTGGGGAACAGGAGGTGGGTTGTTTTTAGGTACAAGGGAGAAGACAAGTCAGAGCCGGACGTCTGTTGTGATTGTCATTCAGGAAGATAATATGAGAGCAGTGCTCTCTCCAAAGGAAAGGTAATAAAGCTGTACTTTTTCCAGTGTCCACTCTCTGCTCCCTGACTTTGCAGAAGAAAAGATAAAAAAGAAAAAAAAAAAAAGACGAAACCACAAAACCTCATTCTTACTCCATCTCTTTCCACCCAGGGACCCTCGTAGATATTGAGCTTTTCCTCTTCTGTGTCTCTACATCTATTAAATGGGAAGGCAGATACTCTTGAGCACATCACCAAAGGTCTCAGAAACATGTAATTGACATAACGTAGGATTTCGCCAGTTAGAATCGTTATGCACTTGGAAAGCCTTCTCCCTTCAGCTCTTACCTGTCCCACATGTTCACCCCGCCAGCTCCCTGCTCCGTGATCTTTATTTCATCATAGTGTGTCTGCTGAGGCCACGGCCAAGCGGCCGACATGCAAATGCTAGCTTGAATTTATGCAGCATGATGGGGCAGAACATCTCAGAAACCAAACTTAGAAGGAAAAAATAGAGAAAAAGAGAGAAATGCCTTTACCTGTGAATTTCCTCAGCAATACCGACCATAACCAAAAACAAATAACCCACAAAGTCTTATTTGCTTTAGATTTTGGAATTTATGGCCTATTGTCCAGTTCTAGACCGAGGCAAATGTTCTTCATTTTTCCACAGAGGCTGTTTTATAAAACAGGCGGCCAATCTTAGTTGTCTAGAGGTCTGCTAGTTATTTCCATGCAACTGGCCCGCCAAGTCCACTGTGACCCATCACCTCTAAGAAAGTTGGAGTCAGATCTGGAATCAAAGCTTATCCAGGTAATAAATAAGGGCATATACCTTATTTTAAACCTGTTAGAGCAGGGGACCATTTTTCATTCACTAGTCAATGTGTTAAAGCGTGAGCTACTTTTATAAAGGAGTGGTATATTTACTCTCTGAGATTACATGATATTGCAATGATTATTAAGGAGTACATTGTAATAAAAAAGTGTCATTTACTAGATTTCTAATAAACTATTCTCAGGTGACTTATATTAAAAGTATAGACCTAATGAATATTCCTAATCAGGCCCAAAGACATATAATTGTGAAAATATACAAAAATGACATGATGCTGAGTTAAATCTCAGCCTATTCTTAAATTTTTCTTCGAAGCCATGTCAACCCCAGAATCAAACTAACATCATGTTGTTTTGTTCAAGGGGGGTGTGTAGAAAGTCATGACATGGAAAACAGAAGGCAAGCTAAGACTAAGAAACAGATTTCTGTTGTGTATCAGACTTTTTTGGATCATTTCAACAATTGGTTTTGCCCATGCCTTATCTTCCAATAATTCTTATTTCAGGTGCTTCAGGTGTATTTCTGTCATACCCTCGACACCCCAAGACTCAAAATATCCTAATTGGTCAAATTAAGCAAGAACCCCAAAGATTAAACGTTTCAGCTATTAGGATATCAGTTATAAAGCCCATTTAAAAAATAGAACACATAAGGGGTGCCTGGGTGGATCAGTGGGTTAAAGTCTCTGCCTTCGACTCAGGTCATGATCTCAGGGTCCTGGGATAGAGGCCTGCATCCGGCTCTCTGCTCGGCGGGGAGCCTGCTTCCCTTCCTCTCTCTCTGCCTGCCTCTCTGCCTACTTGTGATCTCTGTCAAATAAGTGAATAAAATCTTTAAAAAAATAGAACACATAATTAAAACAGCCTTGATTAATAGATTTTACCTCTGTGAGACTACTCTTTTCACTCTTTTGATGATACCTATTTTAATTTCCATGTTGAGAAGGATTCTAGGGCCTGATGTAGACTCAGGCTCCATCAGACTTTCTTGAAATAGTCTTTTTTACTTTCTTTGGCTCTCTCTGCTTCAGCTGACTTGTGAAAATGCAGTGAATACTAGGTCACTACTTCAGATTTAGTAGATGCAAGGTTGCTTTAAAGAGTGTCAGTATACAGTTAAAGACCCACTAAGCAGCCTCTGTTAGTAGTAGTGGTCTCTTGCCACTTATGGACAATAAAACCTATATCTATGCAAAGATAGTATCATAAATGGGAATCAATCTTCCCATTAGCTTTAACCATTCAAACCCATTCGACTCATGATTTCTTCTCATCAGAAGTGCCTGTGACACCAACTTAGGCATGATTTTAATTAGGCATACCATTGAGTCTAATAAGCTCCAAGACATTTTACAGTTTCAGGTAGGAGTCCCCATAAATCACTAAGTGAGCTACTCAGCATAAGAGGGGGGATGTATTGCATATTTGATAAATAAATATTATCTAAACATTAGTAGCTAAAACATTAGAGCATGTTGTCCTTTTTTGTTCTCCAGAGAAGCTACTTGCTAGTCATTTGTGACGTCGAGGTATCTAATCGTACAGAGTTTCTGGGTATGTTGCCAGATTTAGGAGTTTATTATTTGGGTGTTTGTTTTTTTTTGTTGTTTTGTTTTGTTTCATTTTTTCAATGTCAGCATTTTGAAAATTGTTTTTAGGTCAAGGCAAAACACAAAAAGTTTATTTTCTGGGCCAGTGAGGGCTTTGCTGAAAGCAAATGACTAAGTCCATCAAGGCCCTGGTTCATGTTTTAAACCCCTCCCCATCCAATCTGAGGATATGTGTGTGTCCACAGTACAACCCACAGCTGATTTTGTTCATCACCTGGGTTGGATGCTCTTGGGTTGATGTGTGACAATTTAGTGATTCCTGTATCCTTTGCTTTGGGTACCTCTCAGCTCTGCAGGGTATGCCTAGCAGGGTACCTTTTTGGTCCTAGTGAAAAAGAAGAGATCTTGCTCCAAAGGAAGAGTATACATTTTTGTGATTGCTAGTGAAATGTATGTGATATTCCAGGAACAAGAAAGTTATTTTTTAGGGCTTCCCTTCTTAATTTAGGACCTATGTTTTCTAGCCAGGAGGGAGAAAAGAAGCCTTGTTAAAAATTTTCGTGTCTTAAATGAGGACTTCATGACATTATTGTTCTCTGGTCCACTTTTAATAACCATTCTCTGTGGACCAAGCAATAACCCATTTCTTCCATTTCAAACCAGAATTGGGGGAGTCACAACAGAAACAGAAATGTGCACTTTGTTTATTATCTTAAATTATTAGACTCCCATGCCTTTTTTTCCCTCCACAAATGAGAATAAATTTTGAATCTTATTTGTAATGGGTTATCTGTTCAGTCATAAAGACATATGTGGTGAGTACCATGGGTGGTATCTAAAATAAATAAAGTTCTTTTTATATTTGGAAAGCAAAATGTATATGACCTTTCCTCTTTTTCATTAAGGCCTATTTGGTGTGTAGGTTAAAGAAAGTCAGAACTAGCATAAAGGTGAAAAACATACATAAAAATCAATTGATGAACTGCTTTATGTGTTTGAAATTTTAATGAGTCCTTTAAGAATTTCCAGAGCTGTAATAGCCCATGGACTAAAACTTCTCAAGTCATTTCTTATTGGTGTATATACCTTAAGTTTTTACTATTTCAGAGAACCATGCTGTTAAGCTCTATGTTTTTTATGTATGTTCTCTTTTCTTGTTTAGATTTTTAAATTCTCTTCATTAATAAAATACGCTGAGTAGTAAACCATCACATATTGTTCATAAAGGTCACAACTCTGGCTTTCCTTACAATATCTAACTTCATTATAAGACCGGCAGACTTTACTTTCTGCAGTTAAATTTGCAAACAAAATAAGACGAAACCAAAGACAAACCCTGCAGTGGACAACAATCCTCATTAAATCAGGGTGTGTGTTCTTTTTGAGTTTGCGTTCTCGTTCATTTTTATGACCCGCTTTCATTTCCATCACTGCACCTGCCGCACCTAATTCTAATATCCTCCTTCTGCTTTGTGTCTATTTGCAGTTTCTGTTTGCCTCAGGTTAGAAAAAGCAGAAAAATGAACTGGGGAGAGGTACATGCTCTCAGGGTTAATGAGAGCCAGAGTAGAGGTCTCAAATAAAGACCATTGTAGGCTTTCAATAGACATTTCTTTTTTTTTTTTATGAACTTATTTTTTTTTTTTACTTTTTAATTTAAATTCTAGTTCATTTACATGCAGTGTCATATCAGTGTCAGGTGTCCCATATAGTGATTCAACCTCCTATACATCACCCCGCGCTCATCATGACAAGTGCCCTCCTCATCCCCATCACCTGTTCCCCCACCCCCACCTCTGGTGACCATCAGTGTGATCTCTAGAGTTAAGAGTCTGTTTCTTGGTTTGCCTCTCTTTTTCTCTTTGCTCATTTGTTTTTTTTCTTAATTCTACATGGGCGTGAAATCAAGACAAATCATATTTGTCTACTTCTTGTAGCATCCTACCCTTCAGCTCCATCCATGTCATTGCAAATGATAAGATTTCAGTAGATATTTCTTGAGTGCCTACTTTGGTACCTGTCCTTAGTAGCTTATGTCTGATTTGGGCAACATGATGGCTAATCAAAATGCTGAGAAGCCCTGGAGGTGCTAGGAGACTGAACTTGATCTAGGTCTTGTGGCGAAGCTTCCTTACAGAAGGGGCATTTTGATTGAGATAAAAAATGAAAAAAAAAAAAAAAAGCTAGTTGAAAAACAACAGGGAAAGCAGATCCCATGCAGATGGCATCATGGTTAAAGGTTTTGTGATGTGTAAAAATCCATTATAAAGGCTGGTGTGGCTGGGATATGGACAACCAAGAAATGTTAAAGTGTGAGACGGAGCTGGGGCAATAGGAAAGAAGTGACATGAGTTATGCAAGAATTTCTATCTTGTGATAAAGATTTTATACTTAATCCTAAAATCGTTGAGAAACCTTAAAGAGTTTCAAAAAAATAAGTAAAGCCATATACATTTTAAAAAGCAAAGGGACAGCAAATAAATGAATACATTGTTTCTCCTTGGTCCCTCTCCTAGATCCCATGCTTCTGTTGAGGATCATTTTAATTGCTCACATCAATTTTGTCCTAATAAAATATCAGGTAGGTTCCCAAGGCTCTGAGCCCTAGCACCCCAAGCAATACCTTGATTTCAGTGGTTAACAGGAAGAAATATGTGTTCTATCTTAGACCTGAAAGGGTAAAACATGCAAGAAAATTGTGACTTGGTGTGTGTGTGTGTAGGGGAGAGAGAGAGAGAGAGAAGAAAAGAGATCCTTTTCACTTATTGGTAATCCAAGAACTTGTTCCAGAGAGTGATGTTGTCAGAGGCTGATCATAGATAACCAAGATAGTCTGGTACGCATGTGTTAGGGGTAGATGTATGTATGTGTACACCCAACATGACACTGTTTGGATTAGTCTAATTCTTACTCCATTTTTAAGAAAGGAGAAATAATGTTTGATGAGTAAAGCTTGTAGCATCACTATCTGTGTTATAAACATGAGTTGCTGTATTAAAATGCAAGCCTAAGAAAAGACTTCAGTTCAATATAAATAAATGTATGAAAATATCTTCGGAGTGTGTGGGTGGCTTAGCTGTTGAGCATCTGCCTTCGGCTCAGGTCATGATCCCAGGGTCCTTGGAGGATTTCCCCTCTAGCTTTTACCAAGGCAGGATAAAAAAAAAATCATAAGAATGCATACTTTTATGTAATTTTAATCTATTGAATTTCTTGGAGAAAGTCAAAGGCATTATAGTTATTGCCTCTTCTATTGTGAAAGAGAAAAGAGAAAAATAAAATTCAATATCTATCTTATAAAAATAATTCTTAAATGACCCTAGTCTGTTTTTATGTAAGTGACTTAATTTGGCATCCCCTTAGAAATAAGAGAGTACAAGTCTGAAAAAAAAAAAAAAAAAAAAAAAAAGAGGAAGGAGACTGGCTTACTGGAGAAAGAAAAACTGAAGTGAAAAGAACCCTTGACAACCATAGAATGTAATGGAAAATCCATAAATAGAACACCAAGGTTTGGTGAGATATTCGAGCAACAGAAGTCTAATTTTACTAAAATACTGGTCTGATATAAAATCCAACTTTATACTTACATGGTTATTAAATTTAAAAGATGGAACTCTCTAAAACCTTCTATTTAGTAAAATATTGGGTGAAGCAAAGCACGTGGCTCAGGGCTGCACATTTAAACACTCAGCAAGGGTTACTTTTGATGTTTCTTGTATGGTTGTTGGATTCCTGTGGAAAAACTACCACCGTGAATACTCTGTAATTGCTTCCTTTGTTTTATCAAGTATCTAAAAGCAACTATGTTTGCATACTGAACATAAAAGAATTGCCCTATGGGGCCTGGGTGGCTCAGTGGGTTAAAG
Organism: Mustela nigripes; assembly: GCF_022355385.1. Taxonomy (NCBI): domain Eukaryota; kingdom Metazoa; phylum Chordata; class Mammalia; order Carnivora; family Mustelidae; genus Mustela; species Mustela nigripes. The sequence continues at coordinate 122,174,366 of NC_081560.1, read as the reverse complement.
CCTTTGCCTTTGGCTCAGGTCATGATCCCAGAGTCCTGGGATCAAGCCCCACATCGGGCTCTCAGTTTGGCGGGGAGCCTGCTTCCTCCTTTCTCTCTGTCTGCCTCTCTGCCTACTTGTGATCTCTCTCTGTCAAATAAATAAATAAAATCTTAAAAAAAAAAAAAAAAAAAAAGAATCGCCCTAAAACAGGAAAAATGAATTCAAAGTCAATATCCTCTGGGACCACCAGACAGTTGACACAGAAGGATGTCCATCCCTCTGCTGACAAAGACAACAGATCTTAGACATGTCCTTCCCTAATGGGAAGGTGGAATACCTTCCTTGAGCAGAGAAGATCAAAGTGTAAGTAGAGCACTTACTCTGGTCTGTTGCTTCAAACTGGGGTTCCAACAAGTTCAAGCTGTGTGACCACCCCACTAAGGCCAAAGTCACTATGGACGGTCCATTCCATCCTACCTCTCTCCATCCAGAAGGATCCTCCATCTTTCTAGCAATCCCCAAACATGTCTCTCCTTCTTCCCACTCTGCCTTCTCTCTCCTCTTACCCGCTGATGTCAGCAAGTGATACTAATGTCAGCTCGCTAATTCATTCCAAGGGAATGGTGACAGGAATAAGGGAATAATATTAGGTAAGTATGAACTACCTTTTGCCTTTCCTTAGCTGAGAATCCTCAGCTAACTTAATAACCCAGGGAAATATGTCATGTCTCCCAGCGATCTGGTGACAAGATAGCATCCAGCCTGGGTAACACAAATCCTGAATTTGCAAATACCACCTCTTAAATAAGACACTATAAAAAATGTTTGACCTGCCGCTAGTTGCCTTACAGAAACTAGAAAGAGTCATAAGCCATCACTCTAGCAAATATACATGGAAGAAATGTCAGGTTTGGAGGAAAGATGGCTGTAAGGGGATTTGAGACCATTCAGAGAACTCCTAGGAGTAAAACAGGATTGAGGAACAGGAAATTAGGCGACTGGAGTCTGTGTTCATATGTTTCTTATGGTTGCGAATGACTCCATACTACAGTTTAATGAAAATGCCCACTGTTTGTAGAATCAGGATGCATATCATAAACATTTGGATCCTGGAGGCTACTAGTGTGGGTGCAGGATTCACAGAATGTGGAGACTCTGCTGTTCTAACTGGCTATGGAAAGCCTAGTCCGGAAGGTTAAGTTTGTCCTCATTCATATGCACATCAAGTTCAGTCAGGATGTTTGACATGATCTTTGAGTGTTACTATAAATCCGTAGCTCCCAACCAGGGCCGATTTGAATTGCTAAGGGATGTTTGGCAAAGTCTAGAGGCATTTGTGATGGTTGGACATCAGGAAGGGGGTCATACTGGTGTCCTACGATGCAAACAACCCATTTGAAGTAAAGAAATCACCCAGCCCCAAAAGCCAGTAATGCCACTATTAACAAATCATGCCCTAAATTGTTTTTACTTCCTTAACCAATAATGTGTGTGAAGTAACTGGCACATAGCAGACAGTGAACAATATTTTACTGGACATTTATCATGTGTCCCTCTAAGAACCCCACATGCATTAACTCAATTTACGTTCACTACATTATAAATTAGGTCACACCATCACGCCCATTTTACAGATGGGGAAATTGAGGCACAGAAGAGATAAGTTGCTGAGGAGGACATAGCTAGCAAGGGACAGACCTAGGGTTATCACTAGACAGCTTGGCTCCAGAACCCTACTCCTAGCCAATATGGTAACGGGAGTCAAATTCTGTGTATGGTTTCCCTTCACTTCTCTCCATGCTCTTGCAACTGTGAGAAAAGCATCTCAGCAGGTTTCAAGCTATAGAAAATTCTGAATTCTCTGAGAGCTCCTCAGAAAATTATAGCTTTATGCTGTATGCAGTGTCCCTCCAGTGGTGTGCTGAACATCATCTGCAAGGTGAAGTTTTGTCTGTTTTAAATTAAAATATATTTGATTCACTTCTCGTTCCCAAGTCTGTTTTGGTTCAAATTTATGAAAAATTATATTAAAAAGGAAAATATAGCTTTAGCTCAAGTCACTAAAACTTCAGTTTCATAGGTCAAAAATTTAGACAGGTATGTTTGTGGACATTTTACACTAATTACCTAACATTGCAGTTCTTTGTATTTTATTGCAATATTTTCTTACTATATTCATTTTACAATGTCCATATAGAAGTTAAATAGTAAGTATAGTTGAATTTATTTTAGCATACATTAATGCCTAAATGATAATATTAAGCTATTTTTTGTATTATAGTTTTCAAAGGCAAACTCTGGTCAGAATTGAAATGTTAATTTCATGTGTTAGTATTAAAAAGCTACATTCAGAGACCATTTTGAAATTTTCCACTTATGTTTCATCCAATTTGAATCTTCTCACCATATTTCAGCTTATTTTTTTGAAATAGTGATCTGGGTTTTTTTTAAGTAAAAAACAAGAACTTTGTTTTCATTCACATGTCATGTTGGTGTTCCAAGCTTCAATAATCATTGCTACAGAGAGAATATTTAACCATTGGTGCCACAATTATTCAGTGAGGCAGAACACAGAATAACTGACTGAAATGGCAGAGAACTAGAGGATACAGTAATAATGCAGCTTGAGAAGCAAGGTGCTTTACCTTCTGTGCAGTTGGTGTCCCACATCAAGAGGAGAAGCCTTCAGATGCCTGTGAAATCCCAAGCCTACCTACGATCATATTTATGTGGTCCTATATTGGAGACTTCTGAAGCATACTTAGGTCCCATCAGCAATATATGAGCTGTGCTCATTTGAAAATAATTGTGTATGTAGTATCTGTTAGGAAAACGAGCACTGGTTTCCCATCTGTGCTGAGAATCTTAGCAAAGCCAGTCAACTCCATTCCTTACCTGCTGCCATGGCTGGGATGTGGAACTGGATTGTGCCTTACTAATGGACGTGCAGGGGTGTCTTCCTGCCTCTCTGAGCTTGCACTCCTGCTCCTCTGCATTCTGCTCTCCATAGGGCAGTCAGAGCGATCTCTGCAGAACAGGCTCAAATCCCAAAACCCCTCTCTTACACTGGCTTATGCTGCTCCCTCACTTCAGACACCCCCCACTCCAATCCCATCCCTTAAACTTTACTCCTGGCTCACTTTTCTCTAGTAGAATGGGCTTTTTCTGATGTTCCTTAAACATCTTGGTCTCATTCTTGCCTTAATACTTTTATACCAGCTGTTTCCTCTTGCCAGAAGCATCCTTCCTCCAAATCTTCTGGCTGACTCTCCTGAAAGTCTTAGCTCAAGTGAGAGAGGCCTCCTTGGCATCTGTCATGGACTATAAGTTTCATTAAGAGTAGGTTGCAGGAAAATCTAAGAACATTTTTGTTTGTTTGTTTGTTTGTTTGCTTGGTGTTTTTCTGAAATATAGTGTTATGGTTAATATATTAAGTAAATAAAATTTGAAAGAAATGCTATACCTGTCTTAATTCCACACCTTTTCTGTATATCTATCACCTGTTGTTTGCTAGATACCTCTCAGGATTTCCATATGAACAACATGCATATCGAGTTTATACCTTCTGGGCATATCTTATTCAGTGCCTTTTATTTTATAACTCAGGGTGGTTTACTTGAACCTCTTATTCCCTTAGGGTCCTAGAGGAATAACTTCAAAGAGCCAGAGTTTTTGCACCTGGCTGAACACACCTTTGCTCTTTCCCTTCTAACAGATGCAGGAGGGCTTTTCTGTGTTTACTCTTCCTCAAATTCCTTCTCCTCTTCCATAACTTTAGGGTAAAAATTTGCACTTCTGCTTTGCCATCTGCTTTTACTATTTTTTTTTTCTTTATTCATCACCCAATTGCCACTTCTGCTGATTATCCCCAGCAGGATAAAGCATTTTAGTCAAATTCTATTTAAAGTAATTGATGGCTGGGGGGAAATAACTGTACAGTGTTGGGTAGTATTTATCAGAAGGCAAATCTTTTGAATTAGAAGAGAAACACACTACTGAACAGAATATCTTGAGTCAGGAATCTGGCAAGGTATTTTGGAGAAACACTTTCATAATATAAAATGGGAGTTTGCAGTTCAATTCTGGAACTCACAGGGTTGAGTTGAGCAAAATAAACAGTTTGACCAAATGAGACAATGAGTTTAGTGAAGAGTTCAGGCATCAATCCTGTATTCCCCCTATAAGGACCCCAAAACAAAAACAAATGGAGGAATTAGAAGTGGAGCAACGTGTACAATTGCTGGGACTATATTGGAAAAAAGTCAAGAAGAATTTGGGGGAAATCTGTGTGTTGAACAAAGTCTGCCTTATGAGAGGATTGGAGTTGGACTTGAGTTGTAAATACATATGTGCACACATATATCCACACAGAAGCACATATTACTAGTGGGTAACAGTGCTGTGAGTCAAAGACAGCAGTCTGATTTTAGATCCTCAGTACTTGAGCAATATTTTCTAAACCACGGTCTTTTTATTGTATTTGGAAAGATGAACGATGCCATAGTTGTTGCTTATATCTCTTAATTTTGATTTTGTGACAAAAACGATTCTGCATGTAGGACACCTGGGTGCCTCAGTGGGTTAAGCCTCTGCCTTTGGCTCAGGTCACAGGGTCGTGGGATTGAGCCCTACATTGGGATCTCTGCTCAGTGAGTAGGGAGCCTGCTTCCTCCTGTCTCAGCCTGCCTCTTTACCTACTTGTGATCCCTGTCTGTCAAATAAATAAATAAAATCTTAAAAAAAAAATGATTCTGCATGTATATTGGAAACCGGTGCTTAAAACCTGCCAAAAGGAACAAGTCTAGTACATCAATTTATAAGTGTAATGGGCCCCATATATAACTGGAACTCGGGCTCATCTATGGTTCAATATTCTATTGATAACACTCCACTACCCATGTAGATAGCATGGATCAATCTAGATCATGCAGTTCACGATAAGACTAGGAGATATCCTTTGAATAACTTTCAAAGTTTTCCATAGTACATGCTCATACACACACACACACACACGAGCACAGATACCTGTGAACACACGCATGCACATGCTTAGACTCTATATATCATTGCCTGCAAGTCGACCAGTTGTACCATGGAGCAGAACTACTCCAGCGACTCCTATAATTGAAGCCTGCAGAGTCAGCTGTCGAGTAGCAAATCAAAGCTTGTTTCGACAATGCCGGCTCAGCCAGACTCATTATCTTCTCTCTTTTGCTCACAGTGGGACTGTCACTTTTGAAAGTGACTGTTGCCTTTGCATTTCTAATAGAAACCTCACTAAAATTTACATTTTAGCCTCACTTGCAGGAGCCTACCTTCAGGGTTTGAAAGTAAAGGTAATCATATTATTGTATCTTCAGGAGGCTTCCTGTTTCCATTTTCCTCAGAAATTTTGTATATGGTAAGTTTCATCAAAAAGGGAACAGACTATTTGGAAATAGATAAAACAGGACTCTGGGTAATTTATTCCAGAAGAAAGGTGTTTCTGTGCAATTATTTACATAAATGCTAGCATTTCAAAAGCTTTTATAATACCTACAAGAATTATTAAATTCGTCGGTTTCTGTTAGAATATTCCCAGCTAAGTATTTTCTTTGAACACATGATTGCCTTTGAACTATACTTCCCAGAGCCTCACAGTCAAGCAAAGGGTAAAAGAAATAAATGGAAAGTCATGGCCAAATTGAAAGCCATGATCATTCTGCATCCTGACTTGTTTTGTTAAGAAAGGTGAGCCAGGGAGCTGTGATGTGCTTCAAGCAATCAAAAAGGAAAGGCGAGCCCAATTTTCCCCTCAGGATTGTGTGCATATAGGCAAGAACTCGATACGCAAGTAGAAAACTCTTCTTCAGATCAATTCCTTCTTAGGCTTTCAGAGGCCGCAAAGTTTTTGGCCTTATTATTAACCCATCCCTCTTCTTACTGCTTAAAGAAATGAGGTTTTTGTCTAAATTCTATTTTATTTTATTTTTAAAAAATATTTTATTTATTTATTTGACAAAGAGAAAGATCACAAGTAGGCAGAGAGTCAGGCAGAGAAAGAGGGGGGAGCAGACTCCCCGCTGAGCAAGAGAGCCTGATGCGAGGCTTGATCCCAGGACCCTGAGACCATGACCTGAGCTGAAGGCAGCAGCTTAACCCACTGAGCCACCCAGGTGCCTCCTAAATTCTATTTTAATAGATTCCTTTATGCAAGAGGATTACAGTTATGGGATTCCCACAAAGTTGTGAACAGAACTGGGCATGAGATTGGCAGTGATTTCAGTAAGACTAAGAAAGTAGTTGACCATGTTACGAGCAGTTGTAGCAGCAAATACAATTGTATTATTTTGAGTGTGAGGTTGGTAAGGCATATGGCAGGGGCCAACTTCTCCTAGGAATCAGGTACAGTACTTGGCCACGATTGTTGACTCTGTTTCATATCACGTGTTCCTGGTGGAAGAAACTTCTATCTTTTTTTTTTAATTTTTAATTTTTAATTTTTATAAACATATATTTTTATCCCCAGGGGTACAGGTCTGTGAATCGCCAGGTTTACACACTTCACAGCACTCACCATAGCACATACCCTCTCCAATGTCCATAACCCCACCCCCCTCTCCCAACCCTCCTCCCCCCAGCAACCCTCAGTTTGTTTTGTGAGATTAAGAGTCACTTATGGTTTGTCTCCCTCCCAATCCCATCTTGTTTCATTTATTCTTCTCCAACCCCTTAAGCCCCCATGTTGCATCACCACTTCCTCATATCAGGGAGATCATATGATAGTTGTCTTTCTCCGATTGACTTATTTTGCTAAGGAAACAGTTAACAAAACCAAAAGACAACTGACAGAATGGGAGAAGATATTTGCAAACGACATATCAGAACCTTCTATCTTTAGGTGCTCATCCTCGACAGAATGATTTTATTTGAAGTCTATAATATTGGTCAGGAATCTGGTTAGGGAAAACAGAGGCCACCCCCAGACAGAAGGGATTTATTAAGTGGTGTAAGTAGCTCACATATTATAATTGGTAGGGCAGAAGCGGTAGACGCTGTTTTGACCATTCAGGAACAAGTTAAAAATCACAGCATCACCAGACTGTCCTAGGAACGTGTGCCTTAATGATTCAGAATCATGACGTTGGAGAGTTGCCTGGTTGCAGACTCAAGAACCATCAATTTCTGCCATGATCCAGACCCGGCACCTGCTTCTCCTCAAATAATCCATTCTGAGCAATGTCTCATGTGAAAAATGTCTTGTCAGAGTAACCTAATCCTGACTATGATTAGGATCATAGTCAGGATCTGAGCTACAACTGAATCTCTTTTTTTAAAAACATACTTTATTTATTTATTTGACAGAGAGAGAGAGAGAGATCCCAAGTAGGCAGGAAGTAGGCACAGAGAGAAGGGGAAGCAGGCTCCCCACTGAGGATAAAGCCTGATGTGGGGCTCAATCCCAGGACCCTGAGATCATGACTGGAGCCAAAGGCAGAGGCTTAACCCACTGAGCCACCCAGGCACACCTACAACTGAATCTCTTAAGTATAGTTTTTAGCTTCTCAGCTGAGTCATTTCAGGACATGTACCAAGAAGGTGGTTAGAATAAACACTGAGTGAGCTTACCCACAGCATCAGTTGTATCTGTCATAGCTGGTATGCAGAGGTCTGTGTCTTCCACAGTGAGCTAAGCAAAGCTCAGGTCATATGCAACAGTGTGTCAACATTCGTGGAAATAACTGGGCTTCTGTTTCAAAACTACTTTAGACAATGATACTCACTAGGCAGATAATGTTGAATGTTTAACCATTGTTTTGACATCAAATGCTATCAGCATATTACAGAAATGGTACAATCATTCTTATGATTTGAAATGAGATTATAGATTTGTCACTCGATATATAGGCTTTTTATGATGCTTATCTATATGATAGCACTTTTAAGAGAAGAGGTTCTGTTGCTGTGGAAAAATATCATCATCATGTGAACATCATTAAAACCTCTATGACGTATATCTCCATACATAGAGGAAACAAACATGCATGGCTTATTTTTACGCACAGCTAGTTATAGTCCTCAATATAGTGAAGGAAATACTCAGCATTATCCTCCAGAAAGTGAGTTTTCTGTTTTCTTTGCTCCTTAGCTCACTTTCTTCTGTAGCAATCAGAAATGATAAGATAGATAAGATGCTAAGATAAGATAAGATGTTTTAAAATGTTGAAAGCTAATTTAAAGTTCAGGAAAGAAAAATATAACCCAGATCCCTTATTATCCTTAGTGACACAGTGGATAACTATAGTCTTATTTTTTTCTGTAAGAAAAATAAATCACGGGGTGCCTGGGTGGCTCAGTCAGTTAAACATCTGCCTTCATTTCAGCTCCTGATCCTGGGGTCCTCCGATCAAATCCCATGTCAGGCTCCCTGCTCAGCAGGGAGTCTGCTTCTCCCTCTCCCCTGCTCCTGCTCTCTCATACTCATTCTCTCTCTCTCTGTCTCTCAAATAAATACATAAAATATTTTTAAAAAATAAATAAGTCATCTTTTAAGTCCTCCTAGTTAAGTGCAAAGCTAGAAAGACCCAAAATTCTAGGAAAATAATGTAACAAATACTTTTCACAGGGGGTGTCTTAAAATTGTGAATACCATATATACACTGTAAGACAAATGCCACAGTGGACCCCTTTCTGCTCAATCCCTCTCTTCAACAATGACCGATATTCTGCTGTCCTTCTCAACTAGGCCTTCACCTTTTCCCTACCTCCATGTGACTATTAGGTTTATGGCTATTTGAAGTTAGATTTACTACACTGAGATGTGCAAACATTAACTATACAATTTTGTGCATTATTTACATCCATGGAACTACCAGCACAAGCAAGATACAGAATATTTGTGTGACTCTCAAGAGTTCCCATGTACCCTTTGTCATTCCTCCACCCTCCTCAACGTAACCACAGATTCACATTCTATCGCTATAGATTAATTTTTCCTGTTTAAGGATTTCATATTAATGGATATTAATCACTTCATTTGGTTATTAGCCACTTATATATCTTCCTTCATGAAATATCTTTCAAATATGTCACCCATATAAAAATTTGTTTGGGGGGCATCGGGTTGATTAAGTGTCCAACTCTTGGTTTCAGCTCAGGTGATGATCTCAGGGCCTTGAGATCCAACCCTACGTCTAGCTCCACATTCAGTGGGGAGTCAGCCTGAGATTTACTCCCTCTGCTCCTCCCCCTTTCTCTCTCAAATAAATATAGAAAATCATAAAAAAATAACCTTAACCTTCTTAATCTATTCCAGATGCAATGTTTATTAGATACATTTTGCAAATACGTCCTTCCAGTATATGGTTTATGTAGAGATGTCTTTTAAAGAATGAAATTTTAACTTTTGACGCAAATTTAATTTCTTTTCTTGCATGATTGTTACAACTGCATCTTGACTAAAAATTGTTATCTCAATCCAGGCTATAAAGATACTTTCCTCTATTTTCCTCTAACTGCTTTGTAGTTTCAGCTTTTACACTAGTTTTTGATCCGTGTGACATTCATTTTTGTGTTTTGGAGGACATAAGGATTGAGGTTCAATTTTTTTTCTCATGAATACCTGGTTGTTCCACTCATTCACTGAAAAGATTGCCCTTGCCCCACTCAATAAATTCCTCTGAAGTGTTTGTGGCAAGACCACTGTGGGTCTCCTTAACTTTATTCCAGACATTGCCAAACCATGATTCATGGCCTCAAACTAATAACAGCTGATACAATTTCAGTTAGAAAAAAAAAGAAGTAGTGGTAACAGATATCTCATACTTTAGGCCTACAAAACCTAAAATATTTAATATCTGGCCATTTACGAAGCTGGGCAATCCTTGGTCTGCTCCGTTCCAGTGATTCATTTGTCTTCTCCTTCGCCAGTCTCTCCTATTTCTGTAGCTTTATGGTACAAACTGAATTAGACAGTACAGGGCCTCCAGCCTTAATCTTCCTTGCCAAGACTGTTTTGTCTATTCTAAGTCATTTGTGTTCCCATAAAATTTTTAAATCAGTTTATTAATTTCTATAAAAATCTTGCTGAGATTATAATTGAGATTTCATTGACTCTATAAATACATGGGTTCCATTGACATCTGAAGAATATTGAATTTTCAAACTACAAACATGGCCTGGCTCCCTATTTGTGTAGATTTTCATTACTTGATTTCAGCCACCTTGGGTAGTTTTCAGTGTTGAGGTTCTATCAGTCTTTGGTTAAGTGTGTTCCTAAGTACTATGTATTTTTGGTGATATTGTCAGTGACATTTTCTATATGTTAGTTTTCCAATTTCTTCTATTTATAAGATTTTCCATATCTTATTCTTTTAAAAAATTTATTTATTTATTTGACACAGAGAGACAGCGAGAGAGGAACACAAGCAGGGGGTGTGGGAGAGGGAGAAGCAGGCTTCCAGCTGAGCAGGGGGCCCAATGTGGGGCTTGATCCCAGGACCCTGGGACAGGACCATGTCCTGAGCTGAAGTTAGACACTTCAACGACTGAGCCACCCAGACCCTGATTTTTGAGTTTTCCTCGTCTTATACTTTTGAACATTTACCTTGTGTCCTGAGACCATATTTAACTTCCTTATAAGTTCTACTAGTTATTTTGATGAGTCTTTAAGATTTTACATATAAATAATCAATCAACAACAGTTTACTTCTTCCTTCTTGAATCTAATGTCTTTCCTTCTTTGCCCTTCTTGTGGTGGGGAGGATTCACTGATTAAAGGCTCTTACCACCTTGTAGGTGTTATTGTTTTGTTTTTAAAATGTTATCGGGGTGCCGTGTGTGTGTATGTGTGTGTGTGCGTGTGTGTGTGTAAATCTTTAAAATTCTGCTTCTCAGATTAAGGAAATTACCTTCTTACTAGTTTGCTGAATTTTTTAATATTGATGGGTATCTAATTTTGATTAAATGAATTTTCTATGTTGGTTTTTTTTCTCCTTCATTCTTTTAATACATTTTGGTTTATTTCAGTTGTTAAACTAACCTTCCATCACTGGTGTTAAAACATGTTGGTCATGGTGTACTATACGTTTTGTATATTGCTGAATGTGATCTGCTAGTATTTTTCTAATGATTTTATTATTAAATATTTTTGCATTTAAAGTAATGAAGATGTGAGCTTATGTATCTTTCTTTGCTGTATCTTTGTCAGGTTTGGTATCCTAACAGAAGATGGGGTAGGTGTCCTTCCCCTCCATTTTTTGTAGGAGTTTGTTTAGGATTAATTCTTCTTAACTCATGAAGAATTCTATCTCATTGTTTGACAGAATTAGCCAGTAAAGTCCTCCAGACTGGGAGGTTGTTGTTGTTGTTTGTTTGTTTTGTTTTGTTTTGTTTTATGGAGTAGCTTTAGTTTAAAAATTCAGTTTCTTACCTGATGAAATGAGTAGTTGGTGTTATATGCAACTAATGAAACACTAAATTCTACTGCTAAAATTCATAGTATACTATATGTTAATTCAATTTAAATCAAAATGAAAAATAATTCAATTTCTTTGATAAATATAGTTATTCAGATTTTCTGTTTTACCTTGTCTTTTTTTTTTTTGTAAATTTCATTGTTTGAATCATATATTGGCAGAAAGTTGTCATGACTATCTCTTATTATTCTTTTAATGTTTGTAGAGGTTCTAGTAATATCCTCTCCTTCATTCCTGATATTAGTAGTTTATGTTTCTTTATTTTTTAACCTGTCTTATTAGTGATTTATCAATATTATTTTATAACTATTTGGATCTTGATTTTGTCTGTTTTGTTTTTTGGTCACTATTGTTTGCTTTTATCACACTGAGTCCTGTTCTCAGGTAGAGGTATATCTGAGCACCCCTGATGGCAGCATCTAGAACTTTCTAGCTCAGTATGTAGAAGGCAAACTTGTGTACTAAGTAGTGACTCTATGTGGATTGAAGGAACTGGTTGCTAAGAATTTGAGCTGCAACCAATTAGGACACTAGAGCCCTGTGTTTAAGGTTGATCTTGGGTATTCATCTTTCTCTAGAAATAAGGCAATTCTTGGAGTAAATTTGTATCTGAGGCTTTGCCTCAACCACAGCCCTCAAGACTGGAAGAAGGGACTGCTTTGCAGACCTTATCAACTCTTCATTTCCCAGTGATGGGCATGTTCCATCTGAGATTTTAAGTTCACCTTTGTCTTTAAGAAGCTGCCTTCTGACCCCAACTGTGGTTTTCCTAAATCACTTTTTGCCTTGTGGGTGGTATCTTGAAGCACAGAAGCCATCTAAGATGGGAAAACAGGAATTGAATGAGCTGATCCCCAAGTGGATTTGATGAATTTGACATGAGAGTCCTTCATTAGATGAAATACTAGGAAGTGATCAGCCTGGGCTCAGAGTTATTACTTAGTTTGGTGGAAGAGTCCAGCTCTGCTACTATAGGAAGCTCGTATTTCACTAAGGCTGCATGCTCCAGACAGAATCAGAAGTGTCCAGCTGAACTGAAAAGGCCACTATCAGGACTGCCCATGTCATACCTCTACCTCGACAGGCAGGGATGGAGGTGGACGTAGAAGCATCAAGTAGTCTGGACCTCCAGCGTTGTTGCTAACCAGGGACTCAGGCTGAATTGTGTTACTTGGGAAATGCTGTCAGCAAGTACGTTTTGAACACCTATTCTGTGCAACATTTTGTGCGACGGTGTAATTAGGAAATAAATTAATGGCTGGCTACATGATCACTACTTAAAAATTCAGTGATGTATTCCGAAATGAATTTGGTGTATCCAGTGCATCTTGCCTCTTCTCCCCTTCTTTTATTATCAGCCTATATCCAAATCCATTCTTACTTTTGTGACCACTTTAACCAGATAACTTTTTTTCACCTTATAATTGTGATATAAAATATGAGTATCATTCATGGCAATGTTCAAATATGATCAAATCACCATTTATTGAACTAAATCACACATAATTTGTGGTAACTTGGCAACAGCAGATACAAGACATTTATTTTTCCTTTCTTAAAACTTGTCTTAACTTTAAAACATTTTGCTGAATTTTATCCTGCATATGAAAACATTGCATAAAACTTGGCAAGTTTTCATGAAATGTACATAACGTTGTAACCAACACCCATGTCAGGAAGTGACTAAAATCACATCCCTTCGTGATGTTCACTCTTGCCTCCACTTGTAACCATTGACCTGATCTCTAGTCACAGCTGCGTTCCATCGATGCCATAATGCTTTGCATGTTCTCTGTGTCAGGCTTCTTTTGCTCAAAATTATGTTTGTGCAATTTATATGTATTCATGTAACTCTGCATAACTCTGCATTCGTGTCTTTGTTGTATATATTACCCTGTATGATTATAAAAATGAATGTATCTATCTTATTCAAGTTGTTTCCAGTCTGGGGTAAATAGAAATAATGCCACTATAAACACTCTCATTCGTGACTTGGTCTGCATGCCACTTATTTCTGTTGGGTATACACTTGCCAATAATATATAAATATGTCATCAGATTTGCCTGTGTTCATGTCTAGTACTTGATGTCAAACTGTTCTCAGAATCATTTTACAAATTTATGCTCCCATTAGTATTATAGAAACAGACCATTCTTGTCAGTACTTGCTAGAGGCAATCTTTTTAATATTGGGCATTTTGATAGGTGTTTGTATTATATTACAGTATGATTAATTTGCATTTCTATGATTTAAAAAATTGGCAGAATATCTTTCCGTATATTTATTGATGATGTAAATATCCTCCTTTGTGACATGTCTGTTAAGGTCTTTTTTCCATTTTGTTAACTACATGTTTTGTTTTGTTTTGTTTCTTTCATTTTTTTTTTTTTATTTTTTATTTTTTATAAACATATATTTTTATCCCCAGGGGTACAGGTCTGTGAATCACCAGGTTTACACACTTCACAGCACTCACCAAATCATATACCCTCCCCAATGTCCATAATCCCACCCCCTTCTCCCAAACCCCCTCCCCCCGGCAACCCTCAGTTTGTTTTGTGAGATTAAGAGTCACTTATGGTTTG